>NW_028319553.1:117500-222500 GCF_062004578.1 Staurois parvus
GGGGGGGCGGTAAATATTGTCTCCAATGGGAAGATGACGCACGTTTCAGGGTTAGTTTGTATGTAGAAAACACGTTTCTGGATATTTTGCAAACATTTTTGGACCAGGGGCGGACTGACCATTTGGAAACTCAGGCATTGCCCGAGGGCCCGGGGTCAGTAGGGGGCCCCATGAGATGCCCCTGGTACCTTTTTCATAGGCTTTTTTGAGTTTGGGCAAGGACACAGGGGCCCCATGATCCCCTATTGCCCGGGGGCCCCATCAGTTGTCAGTCCGCCCCAGTTTTGGACTGTCATTACATTCAGGTCTCCTCACTGCAGGTGGTTGTTATAGAAAGGTGATGAGCAGAGCAACGCGTTTCGCCGCGCCTGTCGCCGGTCCTGACTTGGAACCTCTCTAAAGGCCAAGGATCAACATGACAGCCAGTCGGCTAGCGTGTTCAGGAGCCAAGGTCGCTTTCGATGAACCTTTTCATTACAGTCCTTATTGTAGACCTATTGACATTGTCACCGAGTCTCTGTGCTTCTCTATGCAATGCAGGCAGATCGTGGTTAGTGGGAGTTCCTGAATACATCACAGCCCCCTGCCTCTGTACTCCTCTCAAGAGCAGGCAGTGGGAGGGGTTATGCAAATATCAAAATGTCTTGATGGGTGGGTGTCAGTTCTGTCAGGGACAGCCAGGCTGGGGAGGAAAGATATAGATGGTAATGGATGTCCTCCATCCAGGAAATGAGGCGGAGCTCTGTCTGACTGGCTGCAGCTTCTAATGCACATTGTGAGAAGCTCACGGTGTTCAGTGAAATCAGAGGAATTTCGGTCCAGGAGAGGAGGAGCCGGTGCACCTGCGCGGGACTGCAGGGGAGGAGCCGGTGCACCTGCGCGGGACTGCAGGGGAGGAGCCGGTGCACCTGCGCGGGACTGCAGGGGAGGAGCCGGTGCACCTGCGCGGGACTGCAGGGGAGGAGCCGGTGCACCTGCGCGGGACTGCAGGGGAGGAGCCGGTGCACCTGCGCGGGACTGCAGGGGAGGAGCCGGTGCACCTGCGCAGGACTGCAGGGGAGGAGCCGGTGCACCTGCGCGGGACTGCAGGGGAGGAGCCGGTGCACCTGCGCGGGACTGCAGGGGTGGAGCCGGTGCACCTGCGCGGGACTGCAGGGGTGGAGCCGGTGCACCTGCGCGGGACTGCAGGGGTGGAGCCGGTGCACCTGCGCGGGACTGCAGGGGTGGAGCCGGTGCACCTGCGCGGGACTGCAGGGGTGGAGCCGGTGCACCTGCGCAGAAACGAAGGGGAGGAGCCGGTACACCTGCGCAGGACTGCAGGGTAGTCCAGGGGTCAGATTTAGTAGCCCACATGGGAGAGGAGAGAAGTTCATGATTGGGGGGGTTTCATGGTTGGGGGGGTTTCATACAATCAATTGTTACAATTCAGTCACAACGTTGTAATTGTTCCCAGGTGAGCAGTCGGGTCTCCTCTCGTGTTTCCAGGCGGTGTCTTCTGTCGGTGTCGTATTTCACCACACCTGCCGGGTCAGGACTGTCATTGCCGGCAGAGACTTGTGTGGATGATCTCACCGCCATCTGTTCAGCTTCCAGTGCGATCTGTACCGCGATCCACACAAGGTTCCTCAAAGGAGAGAAACATGTTGGTGACGCTGCTGCCCCCTGCTGACCATGCCGGGTTCCTGGCTGTCTTAGCCATGCCTATGCGGCCGTCAACACAAAATGCGTCACGTCAATAAACGGTGAGACGGCGATACAGACGATTGGGCTGCATTCTGCCTGCCTGATGCACCTCGCTGTCACCGTCTGATCAACCGCCGATCTGAACAATCAACATTTTACAACGCAGATCCACATGGGGGAAAAAACTAAATAAAAGTTTACTGTGCGGAATTCTCAAACGATTGCTCACCCGTCACAAACAATGTGCCTAATAAAGTTTATTTGCTGTGATCGTCGGCTCCATCTAGTGGCCGTAGTGTAGGATTCTCCTGACTGAGGTATTTTCAGGTCAATAGCACCTTGTGGCCACTAGATGGAGCCGACGATCCTATAGAAAGAAAACTAAAAAAAATGTTTCATATCGATTTGTTAATTTACTCATTTTGTTGCGTTCGGAGCGAAGTGCAGAAATTCTGTTTCGTATTTGGTTATTCGTTTTTCGACCGGAATTTTTCCAGTGGATTCGGAGTATTCAAATCTAAAATATTAAATCAATTTGAATTCATTGTGAAGAACAGCTTGTTCTATTCTATTCGAAATTTTAATTTCAGAAGACAATATTTTTTTTTTCTATTCTATTTTTTCTAATGTATTCTATTCTTTTAAAAATGTGAATTTCAGAAGATGGTTACATTCTTTCTATTCTTTTTTTTTTATTATTATTCTATTCTACTTTGTTCTATACTTTTTTTATTTTTTATTCTCCTGTTTTATTCTATTCTTTTCTTTTCTACTCTGTTCTCTTCTTTTATTTTCTGTTCTACTCTGTTCTATACTTTTTTATTTTCTATTCTACTGTTTTATTCTATTCTTTTTATTTTCTACTCTGTTCTATTCTTTTATTTTCTACTCTGTTCTGTTCTTTTATTTTATATTCTCCTGTTTTATTCTTTTTATTTTCTACTCTGTTCTGTTCTTTTATTTTATATTCTCCTGTTTTATTCTTTTTATTTTCTACTCTGTTCTGTTCTTTTATTTTCTATTCTACTCTGTTCTGTTCTTTTATTTTCTATTCTCCTGTTTTATTCTATTCTACTTTGTTCTATTCTTTTCTATTATATTCTACTCTGTTCTGTTCTTTTATTTTCTATTCTGCTCTGTTCTATTCTTTTTATTTTCTATTCTACTGTTTTACTCAATTCTTTTTATTTTCTGTTCTATTCTTTTATTTTCTATTCTCCTGTTTTATTCTATTCTTTTCTATTCTACTCTGTTCTGTTCTTTTCTATTCTCCTGTTTTATTCTTTTCTATTCTACTCTGCTCTGTTCTTTTATTTTCTATTCTCCTGTTTTATTCCATTCTACTTTGTTCTGTTCTTTTCTATTCTATTCTGCTCTGTTCTTTTTATTTTCTATTCTACTGTTTTATTCTATTCTTTTCTATTCTACTCGGTTCTGTTCTTTTTTCTATTCTACTCTGTTCTATTCTTTTATTTTCTACTCTGTTCTGTTCTTTTATTTTCTATTCTCCTGTTTTATTCCTTTCTACTTTGTTCTATTCTTTTCTATTCTATTCTGTTCTTTTTATTTTCTATTCTACTGTTTTATTCTATTCTTTTCTATTCTACTCGGTTCTATTCTTTTATTTTCTACTCTGTTCTGTTCTTTTATTTTCTATTCTCCTGTTTTATTCCTTTCTACTTTGTTCTATTCTTTTCTATTCTATTCTGTTCTTTTTATTTTCTATTCTACTGTTTTAATCTATTCTTTTCTATTCTACTCGGTTCTGTTCTTTTTTCTATTCTACTCTGTTCTATTCTTTTATTTTCTACTCTGTTCTGTTCTTTTATTTTCTATTCTCCTGTTTTATTCCTTTCTACTTTGTTCTATTCTTTTCTATTCTATTCTGTTCTTTTTATTTTCTATTCTACTGTTTTATTCTATTCTTTTCTATTCTACTCGGTTCTGTTCTTTTTTCTATTCTACTCTGTTCTATTCTTTTATTTTCTACTCTGTTCTGTTCTTTTATTTTCTATTCTCCTGTTTTATTCCTTTCTACTTTGTTCTATTCTTTTCTATTCTATTCTGCTCTGTTCTTTTTATTTTCTATTCTCCTGTTTTATTCTATTCTTTTCTATTCTAATCTATTGTATTCTGTTCTTTTTTTGAAATTCAAAGTTCAGAAGACCGCTATATTCTCTTTTCTTTTCCATTTGAAATTCCCATTTCGGAAGACTGCTATATTTTTTTTCTTTCTATTCTTTTCTGCTCTATTCAGCTTTTCTTCTTTTTTTTTTTTTTTTTGTTAAAGTGGATTTTTTTTTCCTTGTTGCTGGGCAGAATAAAATGCAAAACGCATCAATAAAATGCACTACATGCATTTCTGCAGCGTCTCCATTGAAGTCTATTGAACCAAAGCGCAACGTTTTCGTTTAAAAATGTCCCCGTCCCTTTCCAAAAAACGCATCAGGGTGAAAACGCAGAGATGTGAACCTGTCCCAGAGGAAATCATGTTACCTGGACTGCTGTGCGTTTTCTGCAAACGCGATTAGGTGTGAATCTAGACTAGGTGCCGGTGCGGTTTAGGAGTTTGAAGTCACACCTGAAATCGCTTCTAGTGCATGTCCGCGTCGTAACCCGTGCGATTTGCCGCGGCGCGATTTCTAAAGCAATTCTTGCGTGACTTTTTCGGCAAGTTTGCTGCGATTTCACATACGTGGACTATAATGGAAATCGCACTGCAAAACTTTTCGTTCTGCAACCGGAACTGCGAGTGCTGATGTGAACTATGACACCGACCACCATATCACCTACTTTCTGTGCGTTCCGGATGCGTTCTGCATGCGCATTTTTGATGCCCTTTTGGTGACTTCCAGTGCTTTTTATATGTTTCAGTTCATTTTCCCCCCTCTGTCCTTTTCAATTTAAATAGGAACATGTGCGTTTTTGATGTGTTTTACCGTGTTCCGGCGCATTTGTTATGCATTTTACCGCGTTCCGGTGCGTTTTTGATGCGTTATACTGCATTTCAGTACAGTTCTGTGCAGGAAAAAATGCAGCCTGTTCTACTTTTCGTTCTGCAACCGGAACGCACCGGAACTGCCAGCTCTGATGTGAACTCTGACACCGACCACCATATCCCCTACTTTCTGTGCGTTCTGGATGCGTTCTGCATGCGCATTTTGATGCCTTTTTGGTGCGTTCCAGTGCGTTTTATATGTTCCAGTGCATTTTCCCCCCTCTGTCTTTTTCTTCAATTCAAATTGGAATGTGTGCGTTTTTTATGCGTTTTACAGCGTTCCGGTGCGTTTTTGATGCGTCTTACCGCGTTTCAGTTCAGCTTTCTTCTACTTTTCGTTCTGCAACCGTTACGCACCGGAACTGCAAGCGCTGATGTGAACAGTTCATTCTCCCCCTCCCCTCTCTTTATCTTCAATTTAAATAGGGACATGTGCATTTTTGATGCGTTTTACCGCATTCCGGTGCGTTTTTGATGCATCTCACCACGTTCCAGTACAGTTCTGTGCAGGAAACACGCAGCCTGTTCTACTTTTTCGTTCTGCAACCGGAACGGCAAGCACTGATGCGAACTACGACACCGACAACCATATCACCTACTTTCTGTGCGTTCCGGATGCATTCTGCATGCGCATTTTTGATGCATTTTGCCGCGTTCCAGTACAGTTCTGTGCAGGAAAAAATGCCGCCTGTTCTACTTTTCGTTCTGCAACTGCAAGCCCTGATGTGAACTATGACACCGACCACCCTCTCAGCTATTTTCTGTGCGTTTTGGATGCAGAAAAAAACGCACCTGAAACGCATGGAGTGTGAACCGGCCCTAAACGGACTGTAATGCGTTTCTGCAAAACGCACTGAAAAAACGCATTGGTGTGAACAGCGCCTAAATGCATTTTTTTAATGCTGATTCTCTCTGCCAGCTTCTAGCAGCACAATCCGGCATTTTTCCGAGTATTTATTGACGCCCGTGTGTGTGAGCCCTGAGGCCGCAATTCACCGTCCCGACTTGCCCCGCCCCCGCCCGGACGAGTTTTGTCCGCTGCCCGAAGATATTGAAACCTTTATAATAGGAGGGTTGGCCGCCGCCGTCAGTAATGAAAGAATAATGCGCCTCAATCGCATCCTCCCCGCCAATAAATCCCCTGAGCTCATCCTTCGTGTGTGGCGACTCATTCCCCGACAATTCACAGCAGATTTACTCTGCATGAGTGACACCGATGGTGTCATTTACAGGATTTGAACATTTGAAAATGCCCTCTTCTCGCTCTCCTATGGTTTTTTTTTTTTGGGGGGGGGGTAACAGTACATATCTGCCATGCAGGGCCGGGACAAGGGGTGGGCAAGAGGGGGGGCTGCCCCGGGTGCAATACTTTACTATAGGGAAGGGGGCGCCTTCCTTCTGTTACAAGGCTGACAGGAGTAGTGACAGCAGTGGGACTGCGTTGGAATAGCGCCCGAGCAGGGGCGGACTGACCATTCGCGAACTCGGGCACTGCCTGAGGGCCCGGGGTCAGTAGGGGGCCCCATAAAATGCCCCTGGTACCTTTTTTATAGGCTTTTTTGGGTGTGTTTTGAGTGTGGGCAAGGACACACGAGCCCCATGATCCCCAATTGCCTGGGGGCCCCGTGAGTTTTTAATGAAACGTCCACACAAGCATGTGCCCAGTGTTAAAACTGTGCGCTTCCAGGTCAATGCAAAAACCTAATGATAGATTGAGGGGGGGCTGGGTGGTATCGTGTGAGGTGGGGAGCGTCACTTGAGAAGATTCTGCTGGGGTAGTCGCAGGGGCGGACTGACAACTCATGGGGCCCCCCGGGCAATAGGGGATCATGGGGCCCCTGTGTCCTTGCCCACACTCAAAAAAGTCTATGAAAAAGGTACCAGGGGCATCTCATGGGGCCCCCTACTGACCCCGGGCCCTCGGGCAGGGCCCGAGTTTCCAAATGGTCAGTCCGCCCCTGGGTAGTCGCTACTTCTATCAGCTTAGCGTGAAAAGTGACAAACAGAATCAGGAGAGCAGAAGAGAGCCGGGAGGTGGGGCGGGCTGTGCTCTCTCTCCTGTCATTGCAGCGCTCCTGCATCAGGACAGTCAGATCGGAATTGTGCAAGGTATCTTTATCTGCCCCCATTGTCTCCCAGCAAATAGGAGATGGGGTGGGGTAAGGAAACCCTGGGGCAGAGCTGGGACAAGGAAGGAGGGGGGGCAGGAAGGATGGCTGTTCTGGGTGTTGTGGTATCACGTGAGGTGGGGGGGGCGCCACTTAAAAAGCTCCTGCTGCTGCAAGCTGACTGGTGTGGTGCCGGCAGCACCACTACTCCTATCAGCTTAGTGTGGGAAGTGACAAGCAGAATCAGGAGAGCAGAAGAGATCCGGGAGGAGGTGCAGGCTGTGCTCTCTCTCCCCTCCAGCTACTTCTCCTGCCACTGCAGCGCTCCTGCATCAGGACCAGGGGCGGACTGACCACTCATGGGGCCCCTAGCCAATAGGGGATCATGGTGCCCCTGTGTCCTTGCCCACACTCAAAGCATACCCAAAAAAACCTATAAAAGGTACCAGGGGCATTTCATGGGGCCCTTTACTGACCCCGGACAGTGCTCCAATGGTCAGTCCGCCCCTGATCAGGACGGACAGATCGGGATTGTGCAACTTTTCCTTACCTGCCACCATCGCCTCCCAGCAAAGAGGAGATGGGGTCGGGTAAGGAAACCCTGGGGCAGAGCTGGGACAAGGAAGGGGGGGCAGGAGGAGAGGCTGTCATGGGTACTGTGGTATCATGTGAGGTGGGGGAGGGGGGGCACTTAAAAAGTTCCTGCTGCTACAGGCTGCCCGGTGTAGTGACAGCAGCACCGCTACTCCTATCAGCTTAGCATGGGAATGAAAGAGTCAAGAAAGCAGAAGAGAGCAGGGAGGAGGTGCAGGCTGTGCTCTCTCTCCCCTCCAGCTCCTCCTCCTGCCACTGCAACGCTCAGGGCGGCCAGATCGGGATTGTGCAAGGTTTCCTTACCTGCCCCCATCGCCTCCCAGCAAAGAGGAAGTCCTGACGCAGGAGCACTGCAGTGGCAGGAGGAGGAGCTGGAGGGGAGAGAGAGCACAGCCTGCACCTCCTCCCGCCTCTCTGCTTGCCACTTCCCATGCTAAGCTGACAGGAGTAGTGACACCGTTGTCCCTACATGTCAGCTTGTAGCAGATGGAACTTTTTAAGTGGCACCCTCTCCCCCCCCACCTCACATGACACTACAGCACCCAGGGCAGCCGCCCCTCCTGCCCCCCCCCCCTTCCTTGTTCCAGCCTAGCTCCTTACCCGACCCCATCTCCTCCCAGCAAAGAGGAAATGGGGTTAAGTTTTTCTTCCTTACCTCAAAATTTTTATAAAAGGGTGTGAACCCTCCTTGAGTCACCCTAATGACCCCAATTGTGTGTCTTTGACTTCAGCTATAAGGACTTGGGGTGTCGGAACACAGCGCCCTCCACTGGTGGCCAGCAGAGCATCGATGACATGGAGCTGAAAGAGGAATGGCAGGATGAGGAGTTTCCCAGGTATGAAAAAAAAAAATCGCTAAGTGTGGCCCCCTGGGGCCCCTGATGATGACTTTTCTGTCCGTTGGCTAAACTGTTGCAAGTGTTTATTAAAAAAGAAAAAGGAAAATCTAAATTTTGACCTTCCCTAATGATCAAAATGAAGGTGGCTTCATGTGCCGACACATCTCCATGTAGGCAGCTTGTTTCACCTGCTGACTCGTCACCATCCACAGGCAGCTTAACTCTTCAATAATATACAGACGTTAAAGCGATTTGAAGTCTCGGTTCACACCTATGCGTTTTCTGCCGCTTTTTGCAATTTTAATTTGCCCGCCAACAAGTTTAAAAAAAAAAAAGTGTCAAAAATGCGAAACGGATCAAACGCAAAGTGCATAGGTGTGAACCCTGGGGCCCGGGATTTGTTTTAACAAAAATGTCTATACTTACCTGCTCTGTGCAGGGGCGGACTGACAAATCATGGGGCCCCCGGGCAATAGGGGATCATGGGGCCCCTGTGTCCTCGCCCACACCCAAATAAGCCTATGAAAAAGGTACCAGGGGCATCTCATGGGGCCCACTACTGACCCCGGGCCCTCGGGCAGTGCCCGAGTTTCCAAATGGTCAGTTCGCCCCTGGCTCTGTGTAATGGTTTTGCACAGAGAAGCCCGGATCCTCCTCTTCTCAGGTCCCCCGCAGACTCTCCTGGCCCCTCCCTCTTGTTGGGTGCCCCCACAACAAGCCAGCTGGCTATGGGGGGCACCCGCTGCTCTGTGGGTCCATTCGCTCACGGAGCCGCGGCTTGGCCCCGCCCTTTCTCTCTTTCTTGGCTCACTGGCTGTGATTGATAGCCAATGGCTCCCGCTTCGGTCTCAGCCAATGAGAAGAGGGAATCCTCAAGGGGCGTACAATCTAAGGTCCCCGACCCTCAAGGGGCGTACAATCTAAGGTCCCCGACCCTCAAGGGGCGTACAATCTAAGGTCCCCGACCCTCAAGGGGCGTACAATCTAAGGTCCCCGACCCTCAAGGGGCGTACAATCTAAGGTCCCCGACCCTCAAGGGGCGTACAATCTAAGGTCCCCGACCCTCAAGGGGCGTACAGTCTAAGGTCCCCGACCCTCAAGGGGCGTACAGTCTAAGGTCCCCGACCCTCAAGGGGCGTACAGTCTAAGGTCCCCGACCCTCAAGGGGCGTACAATCTAAGGTCCCCGACCCTCAAGGGGCGTACAATCTAAGGTCCCCGACCCTCAAGGGGCGTACAATCTAAGGTCCCCGACCCTCAAGGGGCGTACAATCTAAGGTCCCTAACTCACATTCATACACATACTAGGGACAATGTAGACAGGAGCCAATTCACCTACCAGCATGTCTTTGGAGTGTTGGAGGAAACTGGAGTACCCGGAGGAAACCCACGCAGGTAGAACATGCAAACTCCAGGCAGGCGGTGTTTCCAGTGTAAGAAGACCATGCCTTTCCTAAACGCTCGACTAAAGACGCAACCGACACTGACTGACTGCATGGAAGAAACCGGAAGAGTCCAGCTAGGACTAGACAGGAGGGGAGGACAGAGGGAAATACCAAATCACATCAGTAAACAAGTTGCAAACCACCACTAGATGTCAGCGTACAATTCTTAGTGTTTTTGGGGGTTTCTAGTTTCCAGGCTGAGAATGGGGTGAAAAAAAAAAAATCACTGCAGATCGATTTCCACCCTTAACTGTACGATTTGATCTCTTTATACCTGGAAACGGTTACGGTGTGGAAGCCGTTCACCGATCTATCCGGATGTCTACTTTGGGTCCGAAAATGTGAAGGTGTCACATCTGTACCGTCTGTCTTATCGATTGTATATATTCGACTACATGGGGCGGGAAGATGGCTAATGATCGGCAGATCGAACGTCATCGTGTCATCTTGTCGTTTCTGCAGACCCCTCCCCGAGGAGACCATTCCAGAGGATGATGTGGATTTAAAAGAAGAGGACCTCTCGGGTATGGAATGTGAATGTCCTGTTATTGGGGGGGGGGGGGGTGACACCATGGGGGAGGGGGTGACACCATGGGGGAGGGGGTGACACTATGGGGGAGGGGGTGACACTATGGGGGAGGGGGTGACACTATGGGGGAGGGAATGACACTATGGGGGGAATGACACCATGGGGGAGGGAGTGACACTATGGGGGGAGTGACACTATGGGGGGAGTGACACTATGGGGGGAGTGACACTATGGGGGGAATGACACCATGGGGGAGGGAGTGACACTATGGGGGGAGTGACACCATGGGGGAAGGAATGACACCATGGGGGAAGGAATGACACCATGGGGGAGGGAGTGACACCATGGGGGAGGGAGTGACACCATGGGGGAGGGAGTGACACTATGGGGGGAGTGACACCATGGGGGAGGAAGTGACACCAGGGGGGAGTGACACCATGGGGGAGGGAGTGACACTATGGGGGGAGTGACACCATGGGGGAGGGAATGACACTATGGGGAAGGGGGGTGACACTATGGGGGGAGTGACACCATGGTGGAGGGGGGTGACACTATGGGGGGAGTGACACCATGGGGGAGGGAGTGACACTATGGGGGGGGAGTAACACCATGGGGGAGGGAGTGACACCATGAGGTGAGGGAGTGACACCATGAGGGGAGGGAGTGACACCATGGGGGAGGGAGTGACACCATGGGGGAGGGAGTGACACCATGAGGTGAGGGAGTGACACCATGAGGGGAGGGAGTGACACCATGAGGTGAGGGAGTGACACCATTGGCTCCTTTATTTTACATTGTTCCATGTGTCCTCGTTCCCTCTATTCTGGTCACAGCCGGCCCCGCCAGCACCCTGGACCTGTGTGGGAATCGCCACGTGAAGAGGCGCCTGTCGGCCCCGGAGATCAGCTTCAACCTGGAGAACAGTCAGGATTCCTCCTGCGAAATCCGCAACCAGACCACCGACGAGGATCTCGACTTTGACATCGACGATCTGGAGACGCCGACCAGCAGTGAGATCTCGGAATTTGCTAGTATGAGCCACGAGTATGAGTGGGATGGTGAGTGACCGTCCGCCGACCTCTGGTCTGTACACCTGCTGTGCCCATTATGAGGGGTTCCCACCATCCCTGTGCTGGGTTCCCGGGTCTGTACGCCCACTGTGCCCATTATGAGGGGTTCCCACCATCCCTGTGCCGAGTTCCCGGGTCTGTACGCCCGCTGTGCCCATTATGAGGGGTTGCCAACATCCCTGTGCTGGGTTCCTGGGTCTGTACGCCCACTGTGCCCATTATGAGGGGTTCCCACCATCCCTGTGCCGAGTTCCCGGGTCTGTACGCCCGCTGTGCCCATTATGAGGGGTTCCCACCCTCCCTGTGCCGCACGTTCTTATTTCTTTCCTCGTTTCCCTCCGACAGATGACTTGCCGAAGGTGAATGGAGCCCAGGAGCACCCCCCCACCGAGACCCTGGTGACCGACATGGAGGACCACAGCGGGCGGAGGTGGCGGATCTTCCTCATGGGGCAGCACAAGGTGGACATGACCGCTATAGAACCGTACAGGAAGGTCGTCTCCCACGGAGGTAATCCAGCGCTAGTCCTCCCCTCCTGTTTAATGCTAGTTAGTCCAGTCCTCCCCTCAGCTCTGCACTGTGTTGGATTCTATACTCCTTTTTGTTTTTTTTTCAGGCTATTCTGGTGACAGTTTGAACGCAATCGTTGTTTTTGCGTCATGTTACCTGCCGGAGAGCCGCGTTCCCGGATACCAATACATCATGGACAATCTGTTCAGGTACATGCAATCCCTGCGTCACATGTGAGCAACAACATGGAATATGTGTGACCCCTCCCACCACAGAAACGCACTCCAGATCCCTCCCACACGCATCTCGGCATATGCATTTTTTATGCATTTTAAATGCGTTCCAGTGTGTTTTTTGTTGCGTTTTGATGCATTTCCAGATGAATTTCAGAATTGTACCCTTTTTTTTCCACTCAACTGTGGTCAAGGTTGTTTTTTATGCCTTTAGATGTGTTCCAGTGTGTTTTTTGATGCATTGCAGTGTGTTTTTGTTGCGCTTTTGATATATTCCAGTGGTTTTTTTTTGCATTTTATATGCGTTCCAGTGTGTTTTTGTTACATTTTAGATGCATTTGTGTGTTTTTGTTGCGTTTTGATGCATTTCCAGATGAATTTCCGAATTTTACCTTTTTTTCACTCTACTGTGGTCAAGGTTGTTTTTTATGCCTTTTGATGCGTTCCAGTGTGTTTTTGTTGCGTTTTAGATACATTCCAGTGTTTTTTTTTTGCATTTTAGATGCGTTGCAGTGTGTTTTTTGTTGCGTTTTTGATACATTCCAGTGTGTTTTTGTTACATTTTAGATGCATTTGTGTTTTTTTGTTGCGTTTTTGATGCATTTCCAGATGAATTTCAGAATTTTACCCCTTTTTTCACTCTATTGTGGTCAAGGTTGTTTTTTATGCCTTTTGATGCGTTCCAGTGTGTTTTTTGTTGCATTATGATGCGTTCCAGTGTGTTTTTTGTTGCGTTTTGATGCGTTCCAGTGTGTGTTTTGTTGCATTTTGATGCGTTCCAGTGTGTGTTTTGTTGCGTTTTGATGCGTTCCAGTGTGTTTTTTGTTGCGTTTTGATGCGTTCCAGTGTGTTTTTTGATGCGTTCCAGTGTGTTTTTTGATGCGTTCCAGTGTGTTTTTGTTGCGTTTTAGATACATTCCAGTGTTTTTTTTGCATTTTAGATGCGTTGCAGTGTGTTTTTTGTTGCGTTTTTGATACATTCCAGTGTGTTTTTGTTACATTTTAGATGCATTTGTGTTTTTTTGTTGCGTTTTTGATGCATTTCCAGATGAATTTCAGAATTTTACCCCTTTTTTCACTCTACTGTGGTCAAGGTTGTTTTTTATGCCTTTTGATGCGTTCCAGTGTGTTTTTTGTTGTGTTTTGATGCGTTCCAGTGTATTTTTTTTATTTTTATACATTCCAGTGTGGTTTTGTTGTATTTTAGATACATTTGTGTGTTTTTTGTTGCATTTTGATGAGTTCCAGTGTGTTTTTGTCGCGCTTTAGATGCGTTCCAGTGTGTTTTTGTTACATTTTAGATGCATTTGTGTTTTTTTGTTGCGTTTTTGATGCATTCCAGTGTGTTTTTTGTTGCGTTTTAGATGCATTCCAGTGTGTTTTTTGTTGTGTCTTGATACATTCCAGTGTGTTTTTTGTTGCGTTTTGATGCGTTCCAGTGTGTTTTTTGTTGCGTTTTAATGCATTTCCAGATTAATTTCAGAATTTTACCCCTTTTTTCACTCTACTGTGGTCAAGGTTGTTTTTTTATGCCTTTTGATGCATTCCAGTGTGTTTTTTGTTGCATTTTGATGCATTCCAGTGTGCTTTTGTTGCGTTTTCGATACATTCCAGTGTTTTTTTTTGCATTTTAGATGCGTTGCAATGTGTTTTTTGTTGTGTTTTGATGCATTTCCAGATGAATTTCAGAATTTTACCTTTTTTTTTCCCCTCTACTGTGGTCAAGGTTGTTTTTTATGCCTTTTGATGCGTTCCAGTGTGTTTTTGTAGCATTTTAGATACATTGCAGTGTGTTTTTTGTTGCGTTTTCAATACATTCCAGTGTTTTTATTGCATTTTAGATGCGTTCCAGTGTGTTTTTTGTTGCGTTTTGATGCATTCCAGTGTGTTTTTGTTACATTTTAGATGCATTTGTGTGTTTTTGTTGCGTTTTAATGCATTTCCAGATTAATTTCAGAATTTTACCCCTTTTTTCACTCTACTGTGGTCAAGGTTGTTTTTTTATGCCTTTTGATGCGTTCCAGTGTGTTTTTTGTTGCATTATGATGCGTTCCAGTGTGTGTTTTGTTGCATTTTGATGCATTCCAGTGTGTGTTTTGTTGCGTTTTGATGCGTTCCAGTGTGTTTTTTGTTGCATTATGATGCGTTCCAGTGTGTGTTTTGTTGCATTTTGATGCATTCCAGTGTGTTTTTTGTTGCGTTTTGATGCGTTCCAGTGTGTTTTTTGTTGCGTTTTGATGCGTTCCAGTGTGTTTTTTGATGCGTTCCAGTGTGTTTTTTGATGCGTTCCAGTGTGTTTTTTGATGCGTTCCAGTGTGTTTTTGTTGCGTTTTCGATACATTCCAGTGTTTTTTTTGCATTTTAGATGCGTTGCAATGTGTTTTTTGTTGTGTTTTGATGCATTTCCAGATGAATTTCAGAATTTTACCCCTTTTTTTCCCCTCTACTGTGGTCAAGGTTGTTTTTTATGCCTTTTGATGCGTTCCAGTGTGTTTTTGTAGCATTTTAGATACATTGCAGTGTGTTTTTGTTGCGTTTTCAATACATTCCAGTGTTTTTATTGCATTTTAGATGCGTTCCAGTGTGTTTTTTGTTGCGTTTTGATGCATTCCAGTGTGTTTTTGTTACATTTTAGATGCATTTGTGTGTTTTTGTTGCGTTTTGATGCATTTCCAGATGAATTTCAGAATTTTACCCCTTTTTTTCACTCTATTGTGGTTAAGGTTGTTTTTTTATGCCTTTTGGTGTGTTCCGGTGCATTTTTGATGCGTTTTACCACATTCCAGTGCAGTTCTGTGCGGGAAAAATGCAGCCCGTTCTACTTTTTTCTTTTCTGCAACCGGAACGCACTGGAACTGCAAGTGAACTATAACACTCACCACCATATCATCTACTTTCTGTGCGTTTTGGGTGCAAAAAAAAAAAGGAACTGAAATGCATGGAGTGTGAACTGACCCCCAATGACTGCCATTTATTAGTGCTTAGCAGGGGTGGACTGACAACTCATGGGGCCCCCGGGCAATAGGGGATCATGGGGCCCCTGTGTCCTTGCCCAAACTCAAAAAAGCCTATGAAGAAGGTACCAGGGGCATCTCATGGGGCCCCTACTGACCCCGGGCCCTTGGGCAGTGCCCGAGTTTCCAAATGGTCAGTCCGCCCCTGGTGCTTAGAATATATAACATCTGAACTGGGAGGGCGACTGTTGAGCCCCTGAAACGCATTTGTCATGCGAGAACTAATTTCGAAATTGCACTGCAGCAAATCGCACGGGTTAAGAACAAGATATTCACATTCATTCGATGCGATTTCAATTCCCAAATTCGCTACACTGAAGTGTAAATGCAGCCTTGTAGTGAGGTCCCCGTGGTGGCTATAATACTGTCTCACCAGCAGAGGGCAGCAGTGTATCATTAAGGATTTTCAGCTCACGGTGATCAGAGGAGCAAAGAATTTTAAGGCCCAGTTGACACTCCATGCGATTTAGTTGCTTTTTTTCTGCATCCAAAACGCAAAAAAAGTCGATGATATGGTGGTCAATGTCATAGTTCACATCAGTGCTTGCAGTTCCGGTGCGTTTCGGTTGCATAAAAAAAGTGGAACCGGCTGCATTTTTCTTGAACTGCACTGGAATGCGGTAAAACGCATAAAAATGCCTCTTTGGACAGGCGCGATTTTGATGCGACTTTGATGCTACGTGAGTGCCGGAGAGTGTAAAGTTGCATCAAAGATGCACTACATGAACAGAACTGTCTTACTTTCCTACTGGCAAAAAAAATTGCTTCAAAGTCGCACCCATCCAAAGCTGCATTCAAAGTCACATCAAAGTCGCCCCCATTCAAAGTCACATCAAAGTCGCACCCATCCAAAGTCGCTTGAAAGTCACACCCATCCAAAGTCACATCAAAGTTGCATCCATTCAAAGTCGCACCCATCCAAAGCTGCTTCAAAGTCACATCAAAGTCGCACCCATTCAAAGTCACATCAAAGTCGCACCCATCCAAAGTCGCTTGAAAGTCACACCTATCCAAAGTCACATCAAAGTCACATCAAAGTTGCATCCATTCAAAGTCACATGAAAGTCGCACCCATCCAAAGTCGCTTGAAAGTCGCACTCATTCAAAGTCACATCAGAGTCGCACTCATTCAAAGTCACATCAAAGTCGCACCTATCCAAAGTCGCTTGAAAGTCACACCCATCCAAAGTCACATCAAAGTTGCATCCATTCAAAGTCGCACCCATCCAAAGCTGCTTCAGTCACATCAAAGTCGCACCCATTCAAAGTCACATCAAAGTCGCACCCATCCAAAGTCGCTTGAAAGTCACACCCATCCAAAGTCACATCAAAGTTGCATCCATTCAAAGTCGCACCCATCCAAAGCTGCTTCAAAGTCACATCAAAGTCGCACCCATTCAAAGTCACATCAAATTTGCATCCATTCAAAGTCGCACCCATCCAAAGCTGCTTCAAAGTCACATCAAAGTCGCACCCATCCAAAGTCGCTTGAAAGTCACACCCATCCAAAGTCACTTCAAAGTCGCACCCATCCAAAGCTGCTTCAAAGTCACATCAAAGTCGCACCCATTCAAAGTCACATCAAAGTCGCACCCAGCCAAAGTCGCTTGAAAGTCACACCTATCCAAAGTCACATCAAAGTCACATCAAAGTTGCATCCATTCAAAGTCACATCAAAGTTGCATCCATTCAAAGTCACATGAAAGTCGCACCCATCCAAAGTCGCTTGAAAGTCGCACTCATTCAAAGTCACATCAGAGTCGCACTCATTCAAAGTCACATCAAAGTCGCACCTATCCAAAGTCACATCAAAGTGGCACCTATTCAAAGTCACATCAAAGTCGCACCCATACAAACTCTCATCAGTCGCACTCATTCAAAGTCACATCAGAGTCGCACTCATTCAAAGTCACATCAAAGTCGCACCTATTCAAAGTCACATCAAAGTCGCACCTATTCAAAGTCACATCAAAGTCGCACCCATACAAACTCTCATCAGTCGCACTCATTCAAAGTCACATCAAAGTCGCACCTATCCAAAGTCACATCAAAGTCGCACTCATTCAAAGTCACATCAGTCGCACTCATTCAAAGTCACATCAAAGTCGCACCTATCCAAAGTCACATCGGTCGCATCCATTCAAAGTTGCTTCAAAGTTAACTTGTCATTACTTGCTATTGGAAAAAAAAACGCAAAACGCATCAAAAACACACTGCATGCGATTCTGCCGGGTGTCCATTGAAGTCTATTGAACCAAAAATGCATCTAGTTGCGTTTAAAAAAAGTCCCCGACCCTTTCCATAAACGCAGCGGCTGAAAAACGCACAGATGTGACCGTGAAGCCGTGTTCCATGGACTGTAATGTGTTTCTGCAAATCGCAGTAATGGACGCCCGGGTGTTGCTCCGGGGGGGGGGGGTCTCTCTCCGTTGTCCGGCCCCCAGATCACCCTCTCTGGTTTGTGCCGTAATCGCAGGTACATCATCGGGACGCTGGATTTGATGGTCGTTGAGGATTACACGCTCATCTACCTGAACGGATGCACGCCGCGGAGCAAAGTCCCGCCCATCGGTTGGATCAAGCGCTGCTACCAGGCCACCGGGAGGCGGTAAGTGCGGCGGGCGCCGGTGACAGGTACACTTTACAGTGATGTCTGTGGCGGGTTATTTGCCTCTCCCCCCAACCCCCCCCCCCCCCCCCCGGGGCTTTCTGGGCCTCATTCACACTTGGGAGACGCGGGCAGAAATGCGTGTTTCTGCAAACGCACGGGAAACATGATAAAATGCACGGCAGGCTCGCTGCGCCATTATTTCTTAATGTGAGTCGCGGTCGCGCAGTTTGCGTGCTGTCAATGCGTGACGCAAACCGCGTCCTAAATTTAGTACATGAGATTCTTTAGCGCAGAGGGCGGGACGTTCAGATCCAACGTGCCGCTCCAAAGACACGTTGTAAAAATGACACGCGGGAGCGTCACTCAGGTGTGAACGGGGCTCCGCACTCTGGTTTGGGATTGGTGCTCCTGGTTTCTCGGCTCCGCCTTAATCATGGCGAGGGAGCCCCTCCCTCCCTACTGATGGATTCTGGATTCTAAAGTCCAAAGTTTTTTTTTGTTTTTTTTTCCCCTTCCAGACCAGCCCCAGAATCACTTTGAGGGTCTTTATGCCTGGGGGGGGGGCAGGAAGGACGGGTTAATCACGTGACCACTGTGAGTGGCTGTCACAGTGGTCACATGATCGGGAGACAATGGTCACCAGGATTTTCCTTTGCTTCTTGTCTCAGGGGACAACAGTCACCAAGATTTACCTTCACTTCCTGTCTCAGGTGAGGATTTTCCTTCACTTCCTGTTTCAGGTGACAACGGTCACCATGATTTTCCTTCACTTCCTGTCTCAGGTGGTAATAGCCACCAAGATTTTCCTTTACTTCCTGTCTCAGGGGACAACAGTCACCAGAATATTTCTTCACTTCCTGTCTCAGGTGAGGATTTTCCTTTACTTCCTGTCTCAGGGGACAACAGTCACCAGAATATTCCTTCACTTCCTGTCTCAGGTGGTAATAGTCACCAAGATTTACCTTCACTTCCTGTCTCAGGTGAGGATTCTCCTTCACTTCCTGTCTTAGGTGACAACGGTCACTAGAATATTCCTTCACTTCCTGTCTCAGGTGAGGATTTTCCTTCACTTCCTGTCTCAGGTAAGAACAGTCACCAGAATATTCCTTCACTTCCTGTCTCAGGTGACAACGATCACCTGGATTTTCCTTCACTTCCTGTCTCAGGTGACAACGGTCACCAGGTTCCAACCCCTCACAAATCCATCCAAAAAAAAAAAAGTTTAGACTTTAGAAACACTTTAAAGAGTGCGGCAGTAGGAGTGAGACTCCCAACCTGATGTCCCTCTCCAGGCACAGGAACAGTTTCTTTTGCTGCAAGGCTGTTGTCTTTCTTTTTTTTTGTAGGTTAAAGAAGAACCTGAAGTCGGTGTTGATCGTTCACCCCACGTGGTACGTGAGAGCCCTGCTGGCCATCGTCCGGCCCTTCATCAGGTTAGCTCCTTTTTTTTGGTCCTTCATCCACCCATCTGTTATGTCATGTGACCGCACAGCCCGTGCAGGAGCACGGTCGGGAGTGACACCAAAGCTGCACATAGGAGCTTCAAGGAGAAGCTACCGAGATACCGTTGGCTTTTCCTTCACCGCCTAGTAAATCACTTGCTTGTCGGAAGCATGCGGCCAGTGAAGTGTTGGGAAACCTGACCTCGCCTGGCTAGGTAGTGACGCCAAGATCGGCCTGGCCTGAGTGTCACCCGCACTTCCTGTCTCTACAGCCCCTCCACCTCTTCAAACCCACCCAACCCAACTGGGAGCCACGTCATCTCATCCAACATCAGGACGTCCAGCAAGCTCCAAGGAAAACGAACGTTTTGGACTGAGTCGAGAGGGATTAGAACCCCTGTCCATTTTTATTGCTGTCCGTGCCCCTCCCCCGTTGGGGAGATTCCCCCCCCCCCCTCGTTTTGTCCTCTTTTGCCATTATCATTGAAAGTAAAAGAAAAACCCAAATTTTGAGTTGTCCCCAGAAACGTAATAGAGGGGAGATCTTCCAATGGGGACACTAGTTCTGGTGACCTGGAGGTCCCCTTAATTTGGGGTTCTAACCCTCCCTTACTGTATCCAAATTTTTTTTTTTTTAAATTGGCTATGGTTCTAGAGTAAGAGAGGATTAGAACCCAAAATGAAGGGGACCTCCAGGTCACCAGAACTGTGTGTCCCTGTTGGAAGATCTCCCCTCCATTACGTTTCTGGGGACAACCCAAAATTTGGGTTTTTCTTTTAGAGGGGAGATCTTCCAGTGGGGACACTAGTTATGGTGACCTGGAGGTCCCCTTAATTTGGGGTTCTAACCCTCCCTTACTCTAGAACCATAGGCAATTTTAAAAAAAATTTTTGGATAGAGTAAGGGAGGCTTATAATCCCAAATTAAGGGGACCTCCAGATCACCAGAACTAGTGTCCCCAGTGGAAGATCTCCCCTCTAAAAGAAAAACCCAAATTATGAGTTGTCCCCAGAAAGCTGCAGGCTTCCATAGGATGGTAAAAGAAGCACCACCTGGCCAAACCCTTGTGGAAAACGGACCATCGCGTCTAGTAAAAGTAGAACCATAGGCAATTTTGTCAAACATTTTGGATAGAGTAAGGGAGGGTTATAACCCCGGTTAGATTTTTTTTCGCCATCCGTGTCCCATTGTGGAGATTTCCCTTCACTTCCTGTCCCGTAGCCAAACAGGAAGTGAGTTTAAATCCCTTCAAATTAAGGAGACCTCCAGGTGATCAGAACTAGTGTCCCCATTGGAAAATTTCTCCTCTATTACATTTCTGGGGGCAAATAGAGAGGGGGGAATCCCCCCAATGAGGGAGCGGGGGCATGGACATCAATAAAAACTGACAGGGGTTCTAATCCCTCTCGACTCGGTCCAGAACCTGCAGGCTTCCATAGGTTGGTAAAAGAGGCACCACCTGGCCAAACGCTTGTGGAAAACGGACCATCATGTCTAGTAAAAGTATCCAAAATTTTAAAAAAAATTGCCTATGGTTCTACTTTTACTAGACGTGATGGTCCGTTTTCCACAAGCGTTTGGCCAGGTGGTGCCTCTTCTACCATCCTATGGAAGCCTACAGCTTCTGGACCGAGTCGAGAGGGATTAGAACCCCTGTCAGTTTTTATTGATGTCCATGCCCCCCCTGCCCCGTTGGGGAGATCCCCCACTCTCTGTTTGTCCTGTTTTACCATTATCATTGAAAGTAAAAGAAAAACCCAAATTTTGGGTTGTCCCCAGAAACGCAATAGAGGGGAAATTTTCCAATGGAGATACTAGTTTTGATGACCTGGAGGCCTCCTTAATTTGAAGGGATTTCCTCTCACTTCCTGTTTGGTTATGGGACAGGAAGTGAAGAGAAATCTCCACAATGGGACACGGATGGCGGAAAAAAAATCTGACCGGGGTTATAACCCTCCCTTACTCTATCCAAAATTTTTGACAAAATTGCCTATGGTTCTGTAACTAGACGTGACTGTCCGTTTTCCACAAGCATTTGGTCAGGTGGTTCCTCTTTTTACCATCCTATGGAAGCCTGCAGCTTCTGGACCGAGTCGAGAGGGATTAGAACCCCTGTCAGTTTATATTGCTGTCCGTGCCCCCTTCCCCCCTGTTTGTCCCAAATTTTGGGTTGTCCCCAGAAACATGATAGAAGTAAAATCTTCCAATGGGGACACTAGTTCTGATGACCTGGAGGTCTCCTTAATTTGAAGGGATTTCCTCTTACTTTTACCATCTTCTGGAAGCCTGCAGCTTCTGGACCGAGTGGAGATTGAATTGGAACCCCTGTCAGTTTTTATTGCTGTCCCTGCCCCCCAGGGAGATTCCCTCCTCTCTGTTTGTCCCAAATTTTGGGTTGTCCCCAGAAACGTAATGGAGGGGAGATCTTCCAATAGGGACACTAGTTCTGGTGACCTGGAGGTCTCCTTAATTTGAAGGGATTTTCTCTCGCTTCCTGTTAGGCTATGGGACAGGAAGTGAAGAGAAATCTCCACAATGGGACACGGATGGCGAAAAAAAAATCTGACCGGGGGTATAACCCTCCCTTACTCTATCCTAAATTTTGTGACAAAATTGCCTATGGTTCTTCTGTAACTAGACGTGATGGTCCGTTATCCACAAGTGTTTGGCCAGGTGGTGCCTCTTTTACCATCCTATGGAAGCCTGCAGCTAGAGAAGATGTACTTTTTGGAGTTTTTCAGTTCCTAATACTTTTTTTTTTTTTTTTTTTCCCCCAATATCTATTTCAGTGCGAAGTTTGTGAAGAAGGTGACTTTCGTTAGAAATTTGACGGAACTCTCACAACTGGTGCCACTGGATCCCCTCCATATACCGGAATGTATACAGCAGTGAGTAAATTGCTTTGTAGCCCAGTGCTCCGGCCAAAAATGTATTTTTACTTCTGGATAGCGTGGGGTGGGGGGGTTCTGGGTTTTTTTTGGTGTCCAAAACTCCATTTGGGGGGGGGGGGGTTCTTTGCCACCTGCAGTCTCTGTGACACCAGGGTGAGAAGATAGAGAAAATCGGGGTCAGAGGTCACATAGAGAAAAGCTGACTCAGGGAGTCAGAGGTCACCTGAGTCTGTCTACTGCCTGACCACACAAGATGTCCCCCAGCTTCCAAGTGTGCACCATGTGAGGTCAGGCGGTTGACCTATGCAGCAGCTGTTGGTCTTTAGGTGACCTCTCACTCAAGCTGACCAATCAGTGGTTTAAATATATCTAAGACTACGTTTTGGGGGCACTTTGCTCCCCTCTCACTTTTGGCACCTGACTCCCTTTAACCTCGATTCCCCCTCTACATTCTTCTCATTCTTTTTTTTTTCTTTCCTTTATAAAAAGTCTTCTCCATGTTCCTTTCACGTTTTCTTCTGTATGGCCAACAGTCTGGTGGAATTACGACCAGGGGCGTATTTACCACAAGGCATTTGCCTAGGGCGGAATTTTTCAGGGGGGCAGTACCACCCCCTCGGAAGTAGGGACATGTGCGACATGGGGACCAGGTGGGATCCGAGAGAGGTTGCGGGCTGCTTGATGGAGAGCCCGACTCTCGTTCCCAGGGATGTCTGGAGCTGTGAAGGTGTTCCTTTCTCTCTCTCTTGCCGTGGTGGTGGGCGGGGATGTTAGTGGAAGACTCTCTCGGGTGGGCGGGGATGTTAGTGGAAGACTCTCTCGGGTGGGCGGGGATGTTAGTGGAAGACTCTCTCGGGTGGGCGGGGATGTTAGTGGAAGACTCTCTCGGGTGGGCGGGGATGTTAGTGGAAGACTCTCTCGGGTGGGCGGGGATGTTAGTGGAAGACTCTCTCGGGTGGGCGGGGATGTTAGTGGAAGACTCTCTGGGGTGGGCGGGGATGTTAGTGGAAGACTCTCTGGGGTGGGCGGGGATGTTGGTGGAAGACTCTCTCGGGTGGGCGGTGATGTTGGTGGAAGACTCTCTCGGGTGGGCGGGGATGTTAGTGGAAGACTCTCTCAGGTGGGGGGGATGTTAGTGGAAGACTCTCTCAGGTGGGTGGGGATGTTAGTGGAAGACTCTCTCAGGTGGGGTGGGTGTTAGTGGAAGACTCTCTCAGGTGGGCGGGGATGTTGGTGGAAGACTCTCTCAGGTGGGCAGGGACTGTTGTTGGTCTATGTCAGGCGCTCTCCGTGAGGAGACCACTCTAACCACTGATTACGACACCACTCAATTCTCGCCTCCCATAAATTCTTCGTAGGTCCCATTGACGACACGGAATCCAGAAGTTCTCCTTTGCTCTTCCTATTAATTAATCTTTTTTGTGAAAATGTCTACATTATCTATTGCTGACCAACGTTGACTTTGTGTGTTTTTGCATCATCCAGCGTTGTGTCTTCTCCAGATTTGATGACTATGACTCTTCTAGGTTGGACCTTGAGCAGAAGCGGTAAGGCTGAGGACATCGGTGGAATGCAAATGCTGAACGGGTGCTGCAATGATGGAAGATGGACCTTGCTGGGAAACTCTGCCCGATTTTACAGAGACGAACGGTCGTTGGACTTGACCGCAGGAGGCTTGGGCCTGTCGCTGGTTGGTGTGACCCTGTTCCGAGATATTTTGTACACTTATTTTTATGGTGAAGAGGCTCACATATGATACTGGACTAAGTAAAGAATAGTTGCACATGCTGACATGAACTTTGCTACACCTTGAGGTCCAGCAGGACCAACCAACATACTGTATGTGGTGGCACATTGGCCAAAAATGGAACAAAATTGAAAACGTTTTTTTGGTGGGAATGATAGTGCTGCTTCTGTTATCCAAAATGAGGTCAATGCTGAAGAGAAGGAAACCCTCATGAGATATTGGACATGGAAGCTACTACAGTTCTGGGTCACCTCCTAGATCCAGAGTGGTACAGCTAAATCTTTTGGAAATTTTTAATGTCCATCTTGCATCGAAGGTCTCGGACATAGGCGTTTGGCTTTGTTATGGTTCCCTTTTCTTGCCCTCGGGTGTTCAGTATATATATATATATATTTTACCTGGAGTTGGGTTGTTCAAGTGGAACTCTAAGTTTTAAAAAGTTTTGTAGCAAATGGGAAGAGTTGGATCTCCTTTCTTTTTTTTCTTCGTCCTCGTGGAGGAGAATCCTCTCGATTCCTGGCTCTTTTAACTGCCTTGGTGTATATTATCATGTACATATTTCTGTATTTGTCTTTGCCTCTTTGGAGGGTGTGATCTTTAGAATAGACGTCATGCTTCATCTTGTGTTTTTGTAGGTGCTAATAAACTATTTTTGTAAAGTGGATATTGCTGATGTGTATATCATGTAAATCATTCCAAGATATTATCTCACCTCGGATGCATAATGCACAAAGTCCTTTGGACAACCCTCTTAGACCCAGGCCAGGGTTTCATTGAACCCTAGGGTTCCTCCAGAGGTTCCTTGAGCAATTTCTGCCTCTCAGATAGATAGATAGGTTTCCAGTACCACCTTTCATTTTTTTTAGCTATCTGTACGGTGGTAATTCTTCCCAATGGCCACAAGCGTGAGGAGCATTCTATCTGTACGGGGGTAGTACATCCCAATGGCCACAAGCGTGAGGAGTGTTCTATCTGTACGGGGGTAGTTCTTCCCAATGGCCACAAGTGTGAGGAGCATTCTTCCTACTGACCATCACACTATTCAAACACCAGTTGTAGATGTAATCATTTTGAGCAGGAGTTCCCAATGGCCACAAGTGTGAGGAGCATTCTAACTCTATGGGGGTAATTCTTCCCAATGACCACAAGCGTGAGGAGCGTTCTATCTGTACGGGGGTAGTTCTTCCCAATGGCCACAAGCGTGTGGAACGTTCTATCTGTACAGGGGCAGTTCTGCCCAATGGCCACAAGCGTGAGGAGCGTTCTATCTGTATGGGGGCAGTTCTTCCCAATGGCCACAAGCGTAAGGAGCGTTCTATCTGTACGGGGGCAATTCTTCCCAATGGCCACAAGTGCGAGGAGCATTCTTCCTACTGACCATCACACTATTGAAACACCAGTTGTAGATGTAATCATTTTGAGCAGGAGTTCCCAATGACCACAAGTGTGAGGAACATTCTCTCTGTACGGGGGGGGGGGGTAATTCTTCCCAGAATGTCTTCTGCTGGTCACTGACCAATAAATTCAGCTGATAAAGTGGTAGCCCTGCTTCTCATCTCATTTTCATCTCGAGTATTAGAAGGCAAGGTAACTCCTGAGACCAGCAGTAGAGATTTTAATTGGTTTTGGCTCCACAAATTGAAAAAAAAAATTTGCAAACCTCCGAAATTTTGTAATTTCCAAACTTCCCAATGGCCACAAGCGTGAGGAACATTCTATCTGTACGGGGGTAATTCTTCCCAATGACCACAAGCGTGAGGAGCATTCTATCTGTACGGGGGAAATTCTTCCCAATGACCACAAGTGTGAGGAGCATTTGCTACTGACCATCACACTATTGAAAGAGTGAGTTGTAGATGTAGTCATTTTTAGCAGGGGTTCCCTGAGACCGCAACGTTATTTCAAGGGTTCCTCCATATTTGAAAAGGTGGAGAAAGCCTGCTCTAGACTGTGGCATAGCAGCAGAATTTTGGGGGCAATTTTGGCAGTGGCATCCAAAATGTCTTCTGCTGGTCACTGACCAATAAATGCAGCTGATAAAGTGGTAGCCCTGCTTCATTTCATCTCAAGTATTAGAAGGCAAGGTAACCCCTGAGACAAGCAGTAGAGATTTTAATTGGTTTTGGCTCCACAAATTGAAAAAAAAAAAAAAAAATTTGCAAACCTCCGAAATTTTGGAATTTCCAAACTGGAGGGAGGAAAATTTTCTTTAATTTTCTGAACCTGAACCAAAACCAAATCTCTGAAATTTCGAAAGTGGAGGCCCTATTGAAATCCAACAGAAAACCAAACCAGGCTCCGAAAAATCGTATACAGCGGAGGGGAAAGGTTTGACTGGTTTTGGTACAGAAAATTAAAGGATTAAAAAAAATGTGCAAACCGAAATTTGGAATTTCCAAACTGGAGGGCCTATTGAAGTCAACAGAAAACCAAACAGGGCGTTTGGGTACAGCAGGGGAAAGGTTTGATTGGTTTTGGTTCAGAAAATTAATCAAACCTTTCCCCTCCGCTGTACACAATTTTTCACTGCCTGGTTTGGTTTTCTGTTGACTTCAATAGGCTCTCCTGTTTGGAAATTCCAAATTTCGTAGGTTTGCAATTTTTTGTTTCTTTGGTTTTGGTTCAGAAAATTAATCAAACCTTTCCTCTCTGCTGTACACGATTTTTCGGAACCTGGTTTGGTTTTCTGTTGACTTCAATAGGACCTTCAGTGTGGAAGTTTCACATTTCGGAGGCTTGCAAATTGGTTTTGGTTCCACAAATGTAAAAAAAAATTTGCAAACCTCCGAAATGTGAAACTTCCAAACTGGAGGTCCTATCCAAGTCAATAGAAAACCCAACCAGGTTCTGAAAAATCGTGTATAGCGTAGAGGAAAGGTTTGATTGGTTTTGGTTCCACAGATTGAAAAAAAAATCAAACCTTTCCCCTCTGCTGTACCCAATTTTTCAACGCCTGGTTTGGTTTTCTGTTGATTTCTTCAGTAGGCCCTCCAGTTTGGAAATTCCAAATTTCGGAGGTTTGCACATTTGTTTTTCCCTTTAATTTTCTGTACCAAAACCAATCAAACCTTTCCCCTCCGCTGTACACAATTTTTTCGGAGCCTGGTTTGGTTTTCTGTTGGATTTCAATAGGGCTCCACTTTGGAAATTTCAGAGGTTTGGTTTTGGTTCAGAAAATTAAAGAAAATTTTCCTCCCAGTTTGGAAATTCCAAATTTCGGAGGTTTGCAAAATTTTTTTTCAATTTCTGGAACCAAAACCAAACCTCTGAAATGTGAAACTTCCAAACCGGAGGTCCTATTGAAGTCAACAGAAAACCCAACCAGGCTCCGAAAAATTGTGTACAGCGGAGGGGAAAGGTTTGATTAATTTTCTGAACCAAAACCATCAGTTTTTATTTTTTTTATTATTATTATTCATGTATTATTATTTAGTTTTTTTGTTAGGGTAAAGGGTTAGAGTTAGGATTAGGGTTTGGGCTGGAATTAATATTTTATATTATCTTCTTAGTACCAAAATAAAGACCAAATCACAAAATGTTTTGATATTATTTAATCTTTTTTTTTTTTTTTCTAATCACATGAAATTGCTTCTCGTATCACAAGGACTACGTCTGAAAATATGAGTTCCACAGCGAAAATAAAGAACATTTACACGTCTGTACAAGGAGAAATAAAACAAAGGATTGGAGATTGAAATTTTTTTTTTTCCTCAATCGATTTTATTAGCACAAGCCAGGTAATAGAGGAAGAGAAGCTCATTACAAAAGGCGGGATGGGTCCAGCCACCCCAGTCATGGTTCACAGACCGGCTGCAACTTCACAACATTCTAGACATTAGCGAGGCGTCCCGATCTCTAAAATCGCTACTAAAAGAATTATAAAAATCTAAAGCTGATCTTCCATTCGGTGTTAGAGATTTAAACATAGACTTCAACCCAACTAAAGGTAAAGTCGTTTTCAGTTCTGTAACTTTAATTAAAGTGACCCACATGGAATAAAAATATATTTGAAATATATTTTAAAAATATTCTTCCCAAATATATTGACATATATTTGAAATACTACAATTTTGGCCGCATTCAATATATTTAAAAAATAAAATAAAAATGTGTGTGTAATATATATATATATATAAATAATATTATATATATATATATATTAATAATATTATATATATATATATATATATTAATTAATAATATTATATATATATATATATATTAATAATATTATATATATATATATATATTAATAATATTATATATATATATATATATATTAATAATATTATATATATTTTAATATATAAATTATTTTTTTATTTTTTTTTTAAATATATTGAATACGGCCAAAATTGTTGTATTTCAAATATGTCACATACATACATACATACATAAACACTGTATGTTGAAATGTGTTTTAATTACACAAAATATGAAAAATATTTTTAAAAATACATTTTAAAGTATACTATATGTCTTTAAAAATACAAATCTACATTTTTGGAATGCATTTACAAATATATGTAAAAATATATGTTAAATCTGAAAAATATATTTTAAAAAATATTTTTCATATTTTGTACTATATAAAAAAAAATATTTTTTTAAAAATATATTCACATATATTTATATATATATATATATAAGTAATTTTTACATATTTTTAAATGCATTCCAAAAATGTAGATTTGTATTTTTAAAAGACACACCGTATATTTGAAAATGTATTTTAAAAATATTTTTCATATATTGTGTAATAAAAAAAGCATTTAAACATACAGTGTATGTGTGTGTGTATATATATATAATTTATTAAAACATATTTTGAAATATATTGAATACGGCCAAAATTGTAGTATTTCAAATATATCACATACATACTGTATGTTGAAATGTTTTATTTACACAAAATATGAAAAATATTTTTAAAAATACAAATCTACATTTTTGGAATGCATTTACAAATATATGTTAAAAATCGGAAAAATATATTTTTAAAAATATTTTTCATATATTTTGTACCATATTAAAAAAAAATATTTTTTTAAATATATTCTTCACATTTTTTTTAACATATAAAAAAAGTAATTTTTACATATTTGTAAATGCATTCCAAAAATGTAGATTTGTATTTTTAAAAGACACACAGTGTATTTTTAAAAATATTTTTCATATATTGTGTAATAAAAAATGCATTTAAACATACAGTGTGTGTGTGTGTGTGTATATATATATATATTGAAACATATTTTGAAATATATTGAATACGGCCAAAATTGTAGCATTTCAAATACATGTCAATATATTTGGGAAGAATATTTTTAAAATATATTTCAAATATAATTTTCTTCCATATGGAAAAATGGACAAATATATTTTTCTTCCATGTGGGGATTCTGCCATGGTAGTCCTTGATCAGGCACTTCCTGTTTTTTTTTTTTTTGGGGGGGGGGGGTGACAACTGTCTCCCAATTGAGCTCCTGCGTTGTCGCATGCATTCCTGGAGGAGACTCCCAAGAGGCCACGCCCACACACCACTGGCAAGCAATGGGGCCACCCTTGGCACCTTCAGGAAGGCGGAACAAAGCAATGATGGACAGTGAAGGACAGAGATCAGTGGCCACCCCACCGGCCCCTGCTTGGGGCTTACAACATAGTAGATGGGGCTAAACTGGATGACATCACCATTCGTGGACAAGATCGGCCCCCAGGGGCTGCAGTGGACAGCCCTACTCACAGCACCAACCTACACGAGGAAAGGGGCCGACTGGCGTTGAAGGCGGTTGGGTGACTTTAGACTAGGTTCACCTCGATGGACGTTGCGGTTGATGCATTTTGCGGTGCGTTTTTGATGCGTTTCTCAGCTCATTGGAAAGTATGACAGTTGAGTTTATTTAGTGCGACTTTTTACTGTCTGGCGTCAAAGTTTTACAGGAACCTTAATGTGTCCAAAATCGCATGTCTAACCCGAACCTGCTGCTTCTGAACACACAAACGTTCCTGCGATATAAAAAACGCAGCGCTTGCATTTTTGGTGCTGGTTTATTGAAGTCTAATACATGCAAAACGTGTAAAAAAAAAAACAAAAAACAATAAAACAAAAAACCTCAAACTGCAAAAAAGCATCAAAAACGCAGCGCTTAAGTTTTTAGTGCTGGTCCACTGTTTTTGTTGTTTTGTTTTTTACACATTTTGCATGTAATAGACTTCAAACTGCAAAAAGCATCAAAAACGTGGCGCTTGCGTTTTTGATGCTGGTTTATTGAAGTCTATTACACGTAAAACATGTATAAAAAAAAAAAAAAAAAAACCTCAAACTGCAAAAAAGCATAAAAAACGCAGCGCTTGCGGTTTTTGGTGCTGGTTCACTAAAGTCTATTACACACAAAATGTGCAAAAAAAAAAAAATGTGCCTGGCCCTTTTCTAAAAAAAACGCGCCGGCTCGAAACGCACAGCTGCGACAAGTCCATGGACTGCAAGCCGGAAAAGGCACTGAAAGGCCCAATTCACACTTGCGTGCATGCGCCGTGCGTTTTCCAGTGTGCGATCAACGCAGGTCCATGAGCCGCAAAAACGCACTCGGCCTAATTTCAGCAGACGGCCACGCCTAGTATTGGCCACATATTCGTGGGGGGGATGGGACACTGAACACGTAGAAAAAATAAATTGCGCGTACTGGGCATTAGACCGCGCACTACAACTGCAAAGGGGTCCTAAGTTCCAATAGGTGTGCAGGACATTGCGCTCATTTTTCTGCGGTACTTAGCGGAATCATTTACGCGTACAAATATACGGCGCAGTAGGCGGAGACTTGACGTTGCAACACAAAGGGGCAAAGATAATAGCAAAGCAATGGGAAATTGGATGGAAGAACAAAAGCGTAAAGGCCGCCATCATTTACGGAGAGAGGAAGCGGCTCCATCAGCGCAGCGGGGCGACACCACAGGAATGAAAAATCGAGGAGCGCAAGATCCGGCGCCGCGTCGCCATTTTTGAGTGCTTCCGCCAAAATGGCTTTTTGGGGGCAAGCCTTCGAATGGGTCGCGGGCCGGTAAGGCGTCCATCGATACGATTGATTATTCCACAACCTGTTCGCCACCACCGTGCCGCCATCATTAGAGCGAATATTGCGCACCTCTCTTCCATTCACAATGGTGGCCAACGTAAGCAAGATTGCCTGCTACCAGTTACAGAAGTAGGGGACACGTCGTCTTTGGGGGTCTATTAATGAAAAAAAATTGCATGTTGTTCGACCTTCGAAAACTGCACGTGTGCGAATCGGGCAAAGTTGAATATTCTTGGACTACAGTCTCTGCAGATCGAACGTAATTCATCGAAAAAAAAAAAAAGAGAAATGGAAACGGGGAAAGTACTGAGTCATGGCCATTAGGTGGTGCTGTGGAGCATATTAAACAAGCATGCTCTTCAGCGCCACCAATGGCCATGAAGTGGTATTTTCCCCATTCACTTTTTTTTTTCTTTTTCAAGGAATAATAGAGAATATGGTCTGAAAACATTCGATGGACGAACAGCGCTGCAATTTTTAAATATATATTTTTTTTTTTTAATAAACCCCTTTTATTGAAAGGCCGGTCCTGTACGTTAATTGCAACTTAAAAAAAAAAAAAATCCTATAAAAAAGAAAAGAATCTTAGGGGAGGGGTGTCAAACGCGCGGCCCTCCAGCTGTTGCGAAACTACAAGTCCCATCATGCCTCTGCCTTTGGGAGTCATGCTTGTAATGGTCAGTCTTGCAATGCCTCATGGGACTTGTAGTTTGACACCCCTGGGGGGAATGCACCATGACCATCCGGTGGGCAGGATGCGGTATTTTCCTGATTCACTCAGTTTTTTTCTTGTTTTTTTTTTGGTTTTTTTCAAATCACTCTATTGTGCATAAACAAAAAAAAAAAAAAAACACATTATGGCCAGTAGATGGAGCCGATGATCTCATATTACCATCTCCCTCTAGTGGCCATAATGCGGTATTATCCTGATTCACTCTGTTTATGCACAATAGAATGATTTGAAGAAAAAAAAACAACAAAACAAAAACAAAAAAAAAAAAAAACACATTATGGCCAGTAGATGGAGCCGATGATCTCATAATATTACCATCTCCCTCTAGTGGCCATAATGTGGTATTATCCTGATTCTCATTATTCTTCTGAATAAAGAACATCCACCCTGGAGAGAAAAATAGCCTAACTCCATTCGATTTTGCAGGAATTCGCACAGAACGAGCGTACATGCAGTCTGCCCAAATAGCTCTGTGAATTTTTTTTATATATATATATAAATACACCCCTTTAAATCAAAGCAGAAAAAAAAAGCACATAATACAAAACAAAGAAGAAACATTTCAGACTTGGAAAAGACATTTTACAGCAGCAATGTGACAAATCTAAAATTCCTATGACAAAATATTCACTTTTCTTTTTTTTGACAATTATATTTAAAAATAATTGGTTTTTATTATAAAAAAAAAAAAAATTAATTCTGGCAGCCGCCAGCCACAAGAAAAAAAGAAAAATTATTACCTTCTGCAGCACAATGATATTTTTTTTAAATCATTCTACAATTTTGGCACTGAACAAAATGAGAAGTGCGCCTTTTTTTTTTTTTTTTTTTTTTTGTGCAGTGCGGTATTAAGAATACTTTCAGCAAATTTTGCCAGAAATTTTCAACAATATAAAAAAAAGTTAATGCAAAACTTTTCCTAGATTATATAAAAGAAAACAAAAATGTGTTGTCTGGCAGTTAATGTAGATGTAGGGGAGATAATTTTTTTTCCTGCTAAGAAGAAAAAAAGAAAGAGGAAGAAAAAGGAAAAAAAAAAGAAAGGGGAAAGAAAAAAGGAAAAAAAAAAAAAAGAAAGGGGAAAGAAAAAAGGAAAAAAAAAAAAAAAGAAAGGGGAAAGAAAAAAGGAAAAAAAAAAAAAGAAAGGGGAAAGAAAAAAGGAAAAAAAAAAAAAAGAAAGGGGAAAGAAAAAAGGAAAAAAAAAAAAAAGAAAGGGGAAAGAAAAAAGGAAAAAAAAAAAAAAGAAAGGGGAAAGAAAAAAGGAAAAAAAAAAAAGAAAGGGGAAAGAAAAAAGGAAAGAAAGGGGAAAGAAAAAAGGAAAGAAAAAAGGAAAAAAAAAAAAGGGGAAAGAAAAAAGGAAAAAAAAAAAAGGAAAAAGGAAGGAAAACAGAGAAATGGAACACAATGGGGGAAAAAAAAAGGGTTTTTTTCCTGCTAAGAAGAAAAAAAGTAAAAAGGGGAAAAAAACTGGGAAGAAAAGGGGGGGGGGGGAAGGGGTGTTTTCCTGCTAAGAAGAAAAAAAAAAAAAAGAAGGGGGGAAAAAAAAGAAAAGGGGGAAGAAAAGGGGAAAAAGAAAGGAAAACAGAAATGTGTAAAAAGGGGTAGAAAAGGGGGGGAGAGAAAACAGAAAAAATGAGCAGAAAAAACACTGAAATAAAGAAAAAACTGGGAAGAAAAGGGAAAAAAAAAAGGAAAACAGACAAATGGAAATCAAAGTAGGAAGAAAAGTTTTTTTTTTTCCCGCTAAAAAGAAAAAAAGAACAAGGGGGGAGAAAATAAAAGAGGGGAGAAAAGGAAATAAAGAAAGGAAAACAAAGAAGGAAAAAAAAAGAAAAATGGGGGAAAAAAAAAATAACGGGAAAGAAAAAGGATAAAAGAAAGGAAAAACAGAAAAATGGAAATCAAAGGAGGAAGAAAATACGGTAGGTAAAAAGGAGGAAAGAAAGAGGGGGGAGAAAAGGGGGGAAAAAAGAAATGGAAATCAAAGGAGAAAAAAAAAAGTTTTTTTTTCCCGCTAAGAAGAAAAAGAAAAAAAGGAGGAAAAAAACTGGGGAGAAAAGGAAAAAAAGGGGGTGTTTTCCTGCTAAGAAGAAAAAAAAAAGATAAAGGGGGGAAAAAGAAAGGAAAAGAGAAATGTAAAACAAAGGAGCAAAAAAGGGGTAGAAGGGGGGGGGGGGAGAGAACAGAAAAAAAGGGGGAAAAAGAGCAGAAAGAAACAATGAAATAAAGAAAAAAGGAAGAAGAAAAAGAAAATAAAACAAAAAAGAAGTATAAGAGAAAGGAAAACAGAGAAAAGTTAAAAAAAAGAAAACTGGAAAAAGAAAACGAAAAAAAAAAGAGAAAAAGTTGTAAATTTCCTAAGACTTTCTAGGTTTCTGGACATCCACAATACATTTGAACGGCTCGCAGCTTGTGTCCCCGTTGGGGGTGATACTTCCTCAGTTCCTGATGTGTCACCGTTACAGGAAGTGAAGGGAAAAATCGCACAGCGGGGACACCAATTTTTTCAATGTGAGACTTAAAGCCTCCTTCACACTACTGCAAACCAACAAAATTGTACAATTTTTCCTGCGTGTGCGAAACGCTTGCGGTGACATCATTGTTCATAGCATTCCAAACACGCCAACCAAGAAGCGCATCCTTGCGCACACAAGAGCGCGCGCTGCTCAAACTTTGGGGAAAAAAAAGTACTTGAGCTTTTTTGCCGCGTGCAGGACATCCCACTGAAATGAATAGGCTGCCCTACTCTTGAGGCGCAACCTAAACCGCGCTCGTGCGTGGCGCTCGATGTCACAACACACCGGTGTGAACGAGGCCGGAGAGTTAGATCCTCTGTTGGGTTGTTAGGGCTGTCTGTGTCCCCCTTGGGACATTTACATTCACTTCCTGTTCCACTGACACCCAAGGCTCCAGTCACTGCCCCTGTATTGTCCTGATTGCCTGCGTATTGATTGTCTGTTGCCCGCATATTATAACGATTAGCCAAGTATTTATACAATTTCCAGTGTGTTGATCCCCCCCCCCCCCCCCCTTGACTGGTTTCCTAATAAAGGGATACAGCACTCAACAAACGCCATGGGTGTCACCAATACAGGAAGTGAGGTGAAATCTCCCAATAGGGGACAGCGTTTATATTGTTTCTACACACTTTAAAGACCACTAAGGGAAGGTTGGTCACCTGACACCATCCAGTCTTTTGAATGTCACCTCTAAGCCCAGCCATGACCACAGAAATGGACGCACAGGCCGACCAATGGTTGACCGGAACCAGGCAATAGAGGTGCATGGAGCTACCCGTGGTACCAACTTTTTTTTTTAGAGGGGGGGGGGTGAAGCACAATGAGAGAGGATTTTTTAGTCCGTCTAATTGCCATCCCCACCTTTTAGATCTAAGCCCTCCCACATGGAAGAAAATATATTTTAAAAATATTCCTCCAAAATATATTGACATATATTTGAAATACTACAATTTTGGCCATATTAAAAAATAAAAAAAAAAATTAGATATATATATATTTTTTTTTTTTCACAAAATATATGAAAAATTTTTAAAAATACATTTAATCTACATTTTTGGAATGCATTTACACATATATGTAAAAATATATATTAAAATGACTTTTTTATATGTTAAAAAAAAAATCTGAAGAATATATTTTAATAAAATATATTTTTAAAAATATTTTTCATATATTATGTAATATATAAAAATGAATTTCAACATGCAGTGTGTATGAGATAGATAGATATACTGCATGTTGATATGCATTTTTTATATATTACAAAATATATGAAAAATATATATTTATATATTTTTAGAAATATATATTTTTTAAAATATATTCAGATTTTTTTTTAACATATAAAAAAGTCATTTTAACATATTTTTACATATATTTGTAAATGCATTCCAAAAAATGTAGATTAAATGTATTTTTAAAGACATACAGTATATCTGAAAATGTATTTTTAAAAATATTTTACATATAGTTTGTAATATATAAAAATCGCATTTCAACGTGCAGTGTGTGTGTGTATGTATGTGTGTGTGTGTATATATATATATAAATATATATATATATATATATATATATATATATATATATATATATATATATATATATATATATATAAATATATATAAATAAATTTCAACATGCAGTGTGTATGAGATAGATAGATATACTGCATGTTGAAATGCATTTTTTATATATTACAAAATATATGAAAATTTTTTAAAAATACATTTTTCAAATATACTGTATGTCCTTTAAAAATACATTTATTCTACATTTTTGGAATGCATTTACAAATATATGTAAAACTATAGGTTAAAATGACTTTTTTATATGTTAAAAAAAAAAAAAAGTGGAAAAATACATTTAAAAAAACATTTTTAAAAATATTTTTCATATATTTTGTAATATATATAAAACGCATTTCAACATTCAGAGTGTGTGTGTGTATGTATATATATATATATATATATATATCTCTATACACACACACTGCATGTTGAATTGCATTTTTTATATATTAAAAAATATATGAAAAATATATATTTATATATTTTTAGAAATATATATTTTTTTAAATATATTCTTCAGATTATTTTTTAACATATAAAAAAGTCATTTTAACATATATTTTTACATATATGTGTAAATGCATTCCAAAAAATGTAAATTAAATGTATTTTTACAGTACCTCACTTACCGCCCACGAGATTGCCACTCATCTCCATAGCAAGATTGACGCAATCCGCAAGGACATAGTCAACTTGCAGTCTACCTCCCCATCTAGCCTCTCCCCTTCCATCACCCTCTCATCTCTCCCCTCCTCTGACCTTGCAACGGCACTGCCCCCCACCACACCCAAGGCCCTGCCTACCGTAACCCCCCCATCACTGCACTCCTTCAGCCCTACTACCACTGAGGAAGTCACCAGAGTCTTCTCAGAAGCCCGCCTCACTACCTGCCCCCTGGACCCTATCCCCTCTCAACTCCTCCGGTCACCCCCCTCTTCCCTCATCCGCTCCCTTACCCACATCTTCAATCTCTCCCTCGCTACTGGCGTCTTCCCCTCCCCCCTAAAACATGCGCACATCACCCCCATACTCAAAAAGCCCTCCCTGGACTCCACTGACCTCAACAACCTCAGACCTATTTCCCTACTGCCACTCACGTCCAAGCTCCTTGAGCGCTTGGTCTACGATCGCCTAAGCGCCCACCTAACTGACAACAACCTCCTTGACCCACTACAGTCCGGCTTCCGTCCCCTACACTCCACCGAAACTGCCCTCCTCAAAATCACCAACGATCTACTAACCGCCAAAGCCAAAGGCGACTACTCTGTCCTCCTTCTCCTAGACCTCTCTGCGGCCTTTGACACAGTCGACCACCCCCTCCTCCTTAATAAACTACTCTCCCTTGGCATCAGAGACTCCGCTCTCTCCTGGTTCTCCTCCTACCTATCCCAACGCTCCTTCAGCGTTTGCTACAACGGCGCCACCTCCTCTTCCCTCCCCCTCTCTGTTGGGGTCCCCCAGGGCTCTGTCCTTGGACCCCTTCTCTTCTCCATCTACACCTCCTCCCTTGGCAAACTCATACACTCCCACGGCTTCAACTACCACCTCTATGCTGATGATACTCAAATCTACCTATCCACCCCTCACCTCACCCCCACATTCTCCGCCCGCATCACTCACCTCCTAAACGACATCTCTGACTGGATGTCGCTCCATTTCCTCAAACTCAACCTCTCCAAAACCGAGCTTCTCGTCTTTCCCCCTTCCCGTGCCCCCCCCCCCATCCTTTCCATCACTACCAACAACACCACCATCAATCCCGCCCCGCAAGCCAAGGTCCTTGGCGTCATTCTGGACTCAAACCTTTCCTTTCAACCTCATATCAAATCTCTCACAAACTCATGCAGGCTCCACCTCCGGAACATCTCCAAGATACGCTCCTTCCTTACCCCAGACACCACTAAACTACTCGTTCACTCCCTGATTATCTCACGCCTTGACTACTGCAACTCCCTCCTCACCGGCCTACCCCAGTGCAAACTCACCCCGCTTCAGACCATCCTGAACTCAGCTGCCAGACTCATCCACCTCACCACCCGCTCCACCTCTGCCACCCCCCTCTGCCTCTCCCTCCACTGGCTCCCCATTGCCCAACGCATTAAATTCAAACTGCTCACTCTGACCTATAAAGCCATTCACAACACTGCCCCTAACTACCTCACCGACCTGATTCCCAGATACCACCCTACCCGTACCCTTCGCTCTTCACAGGACCTCCTTCTATCTTGCTCCCTGGTCTCCTCCTCCCACGCACGACTGCAAGACTTCTCCAGGTCCTCCCCCATCCTCTGGAACTCACTACCCCAACCCATCAGACTGTCACCTTCCCTCCTCACCTTCAGGCGCTCCCTGAAAACCCACCTCTTCAGGGAAGCCTACCCCACCCTCACCTAACAGCCGCTGCCCTTCCCTCCTCCTTCCACTCCATCCCCCACAGCCATTTCCTCCTGTACCTCTACCCCCTCCCTCCTAGATTGTAAGCTCGAAAGAGTAGGGCCCTCTTACCCCTTGTGTGCTGTTTGATGTTACTGTACTGTTTCATGTATTGTCCCCCCTCTATTGTACAGCGCTGAGCAAACCCTTTGGCGCTATATAAACTCGATAAATAAATAAATAAATAAATAAATATTTTTAAAGGACATACAGTATATCTGAAAATGTATTTTTAAAAATATATGAAAAATATATATTTATATAATATATAAAAACCGCATTTCAACATACAGTGTGTGTGTATATATATGTGTGTGTATATATATATATATATATATAATTTCAATATTCAGTGTGTATGAGATAGATATATACTGTATGTCCTTTAAAAATACATTTATTCTACATTTTTGGAATGCATTTACAAATATATGTAAAACTATAGGTTAAAATGACTTTTTTATATGTGGAAAAATACATTTAAAAAAACATTTTTAAAAATATTTTTCATATATTTTGTAATATATATAAAACGCATTTCAACATTCAGTGTGTGTGTGTGTCTAGATAGATAGATAGATAGATAGATATCTATCTATACACACACACTGCATGTTGACTTACATTTTTTATATATTAAAAAATATATGAAAAATATATATTTATATATTTTTAGAAATATATATTTTTTTAAATATATTCTTCAGATTATTTTTTAACATATAAAAAAGTCATTTTAACATATATTTTTACATATATGTGTAAATGCATTCCAAAAAATGTAAATTAAATGTATTTTTAAAGGACATACAGTATATCTGAAAATGTATTTTTAAAAATATATATTTCTAAAAATACAAAATATATGAAAAATATATATTTATATAATATATAAAAACCCCATTTCAACATACAGTGTGTGTATATATATATAAATTTCAATATTCAGTGTGTATGAGATAGATATATACTGTATGTTGAAATGCATTTTTTATATATTACAAAATATATGAAAAATATTTTTAGAAATATATATTTTTTCAAATATATTCTTCAGATTTTTTTTAACATATAAAAAAGTCATTTTAACATATATTTTTGCATATATTTGTAAATGCATTCCAAAAAAATATAGATTAAATGTATTTTTAAAGACATACAGTATATCTGAATGTATTTTAAAAAATATTTTTCATATATTTTGTAATATATAAAAAATGCATTTCAACATACAGGATGTGTGTGTATATATACATATTTACTGAAATATATTGAATACGGCCAAAATTGTAGTATTTCAGATATATGTCAATATATTTGGGAAGAATATTTTTAAAAATATATTTCAAATATATTTTTCATCCATGTGGGGTACACCAAGAAGAGTCAAGGATTCGATTCTAAAAGGTAGACTGGACAAGCTGCAATACCAGACTTCACCTGTGTGGCGCTGTAACTCATACAACCCCAACCCCAAGGTGAGGATTACGCATGACGATCGATGTGGAATGGCTGCAATCTGTACTGACATTTTTTTTGTGTGTTCGTTCTTCGTACAAATATTCTCTGGGAATGTTGAAGTCTCCAGTAAGCGTAGGCAGTCAGGAGATGCCGGCGGACGTAGTGCTCTCGTTTGGCAACACTTCACTTTACAGCAGTTACACAAACAGATATCGAAGATAAATAGTCCGTGTGCGTGGGGGGAAGGGGGGGGGAAAGGTTACGTAGACAAGCAGGAATCTACGGCCAAAAAAAAAAATTCCAAAAAAATGTACTATAAACATATTGCACATTCTTCAGATTCTTTTTTTTCTCATAAACTCGACAAAAATATTTAAAAAAATTAAAAGAAAAAAAAAACTTTTTCGGAAGGTCGAACATTGAATAACTTATCCAGTGATTGCACCACTGCGCTTCCTCCCCGCTGTTCTCTGTGGCTCTCATGTCACATGTGCGCAATCTGCGGAGGAAAAACACAGAAAATGGTGATGAGCTTCAATCAGAGAGTCAGTGGGGGGGGGGGGGAAGGGGTGCTGGGGGCGATTGGGGGGGAGGGGGGGGGATGCCAGAGTGCTAGAATGCCTGACGTTCTTTTATATCTCTTGAGGCCTCTGTTGGTGAGTTCCCGGGTCTGTACACCCGCTGTGCCCATTATGAGGGGTTCCCACCATCCCTGTGCCAAGTTCCCACATCTGTACGCCCGCTGTGCCCATTATGAGGGGTTCCCACCATCCCTGTGCTGAGTTCCCGGGTCTGTACACCTGCTGCGCCCATTATGAGGGGTTCCCACCATCCCTGTGCTGAGTTCCCAGGTCTGTACAGCTGCTGTTCCTCGTATGAGGGGTTCCCACCGTACCTGTGCTGAGTTCTCGGGTCTGTACACCCGCTGTGCCCCTATGAGGGGTTCCCACCATCCCTGTGCTGAGTTCCCGGGTCTGTACACCCGCTGTGCCCCTATGAGGGGTTCCCACCATCCCTGTGCTGAGTTCCCGGGTCTGTACACCCGCTGTACCCATTATGAGGGGTTCCCACCATCCCTGTGCTGAGTTCCCGGGTCTGTACACCCGCTGTGCCCATTATGAGGGGTTCCTGCCAGGGGCAGACTGACAACTCATGGGGCCCCCAGGCAATAGGGGATCATGGAGCCCCTGTGTCCTTGCCCACACTCAAAGCACACCCAAAAAAGCCTATAAAAAAGGTACCAGGGGCATTTCATGGGGCCCCCTACTGACCTTGGGCCCTCAGGCAATGCCCGAGTGCTCGAATGGTCAGTCCGCCCCTGGTTCCCACCATCCCTTTGCTGAGTTCCCGGGTCTGTACACCCACTGTGCCCATTATGAGGGGTTCCCACCATCCCTGTGCTGAGTTCCCGGGTCTGTACACCCACTGTGCCCATTATGAGGGGTTCCCACCATCCCTGTGCTGAGTTCCCGGGTCTGTACACCTGCTGTTCCTCGTATGAGAGGTTCCCACCATCCCTGTGCTGAGTTCCCGGGTCTGTACACCCGCTATGCCCATTATGAGGGGTTCCCGCCATCCCTTTGCTGAGTTCCCGGGTCTGTACACCTTCTGTGCCCATTATGAGGGGTTCCCACCATCCCTGTGCTGAGTGCCCAGGTCTGTACACCTGCTATTCCTCGTATGAGGGGTTCCCACCATCCCTGTGCTGAGTTCTCAAGTCTGTACACCCGGGACCAGGGATTCCCACCAGATCCCTCAAGGTTGTCCATCTGAATCCACCAAGATGACTATACCAGAGATCCCGGAGAGGATTGGAGGACCTGAGAGGGAAGTATTATAGGACGGGTAGTGCTTACACTGAGAACAGCTACAAGACCCGGGAGTTGCTCCACTGTCTGTCTCGGCTGCACTTTGACCTCATCTGTTCCTGCACAGCTCCAGGCTGAAAAACAGACATTAGTTAGTCATTGCCGTCCACAAAGGGTCTTCAAGGTGAAACTTCAGACAGAACTCGTTGGATTCTCAGCTGGAATTTTACTGCTGGGTCAGAAGGTTTCCCTTCACTTCCTGTTCTGGTGACCCCGGACTAACCCATGTTGAACCCGGTTACTAACCTGATCCTTCCCATCCCCTAAACCGCAGCCCCTTACCCGAATTTAGTCTCATCCCTACCATGTTCTAAACTCGAACACCCAACCCGCATCCAACCCCCTACCTTCGTTTATTCCGTAACCCTCAACCCAGCTAACCTCCTAAATGTGACATTCTGATCTCCAACCCTATCCCCATTCCAACCACTTATTTTACCTCCCAACTCCTACTCCAACCTAGACCCCAACCTCTAACCGTCAACCCAAACCCCCAAATGACCTCTAACCCCATTCAACCCCTTACTTTGTTTTACCTCCTAACTTCAACCTTCTAACCCTCAACCTTACCTTAACCCAATGTTCCTCAACCAGGGTTCTGTGGAACCCCATAGTTCCTCCTGAGGTTTCTAGGATTCCTGGAGCAGTGAGCAATGGTGGGATGATCCCCCATCTATACCGCCCTCCAATGTAAGGGATCAGGTCTATACTGTCCTCTAATATTGGAGGACACCACAATATCCTTGTCTTTTTATCAGGGGTTCCCCAAGAACCTGAAACCCATTTCAAGAGGTCCCGGAAAGTAAAAAGGTTGAGAAAGGCTGCCCTCCTAACCCATTAACTGTCAACCCAACTAACCTAGCCTCTAAATGTAACTTTCTGATCTCCAACCCTGAACTCCTAACTTGAACCTTCTAACCTGAACCCTTACCCCAACCGTCAACCCAAACCCCCAAATGACCTCTGACCCCATTCAACCCCTTACTTTGTTTTACCTACTAACTTCAACCTTCTAACCCTCAACCTTACCCTAACCCATTGTTACTCAACCAGGGTTCCGTGGAACCCCAGAGTTCCTCCTGAGGTTTCTAGGATTCCTGGAGCAGTGAGCACCTATACCGACCTCCAATGCAAGGGATCATGTCTATACTGTCCTCTAATTTTAGAGGACACCACAATGTTCTTGTCTTTTCATCAGGGGTTCTCCAAAAACCTGCAACCTCTTTCAAGAGTTCCACAAAAGTAAAAAAGGTTGAGAAAGTCTGCCATAACCCATTAACTGTCAACCCAACTAACCTAGCCTCTAAATGTAACTTTCTGATCTCCAACCCTTTATTTTACCTCCTAACTTGAACCTTCTTTCCTGAACCCTTACTCTGAACTTTAACCATCAACTCAATCTGCAATCCAAACCCCCAACCTAACCCATAAATGGAACATTAATTTTGACTCCTAACCTCATCCAAGCCCATATCTTATTTTACCTCCAAACTTGAACCTTCTCTCAATCAATGTTTCTCAACTAAGATACATGTCTAGAGGACACCACAATATTCTTGTCTATTTAGCAGGGGTTCCCCGAGAACCCGAAACATATTTCAAGAGTTCTACGGGAGTAAAAAGATGGAGAAAGGCTGCCCTAATCCATTACCAGTCAACCCAACTAACCTAGCCTCTAAATGTAACTTTCTGATCTCCAACCCTTTATTTTACCTCCTAACTTGAACCTTCTCTCAACCATGGGACCATGTCATGTTCTCCAAAAACCTGCAACCTATTTCAAGAGGTCCCCTAAAGTAAAAAGGTGAAGAAAGGCTGCCCTGACCCATTAATCGTCAACCTAACTAACCTAGCCTCTAAATGTAACTTTCTGATCTCCAACCCTTTATTTTACCTCCTAACTTGAACCTTCTATCCTGAACCCTTACCCTGAACTTTAGCCATCAACCCAACCTGCAATCCAAACCCCCAACCTAACCCATAAATGTAACATTAATTTTGACCCCTAACATCATCCAAGTCCATATCTTATTTTACCTCCAAACTTGAACCTTCTCTCAATCAATGTTTCTCATCTAAGGATCATATCTAGAGGACACCACAATATTCTTGTCTATTTAGCAGGGGTTCCCCGTGAACCCGAAACCTATTTCCGAGTTCCCTGAAAGTAAAAAGGTTGAGAAAGTCTGCCCTAACCCATTAACCGTTAACTCAACTAACCTAGCCTCTAAATGTAACGATCTCCAACTCTTTATTTTACCTCCTATCTTGAACCTTCTAACCTGAACCCTTACCCTAACCTTTAACCATCACTCAATCAGCAATCCAAACCCCCAACCTAACCCATAAATGGAACATTAATTTTGACCCCTAACCTCATCCAAGCCCATATCTTATTTTACCTCCAAACTTGAACCTTCTCTCAATCAATGTTTCTCATCTAAGGATCATGTCTAGAGGACACCACAATATTCTTGTCTATTTAGCAGGGGTTCCCTGAGAACCCATAACCTGTTTCAAGAGTTCCACGGGAGTAAAAAGATGGAGAAAGGCTGCCCTAATCCATTAACAGTCAACCCAACTATCCTGGCCTCTAAATGTAATGTTCTGATCTCCAACCCTTTATTTTACCTCCTAACTTGAACCTTCTCTCAACCTAAACCCTAACCCAATGTTTCTCAACCAGGGACCATGTCATGTTCTCCAAAAACCTGCAACCTATTTCAAGAGGTCCCCTAAAGTAAAAAGGTGAAGAAAGGCTGCCCTCCTAACCCATTAATCGTCAACCTAACTAACCTAGCCTCTAAATGTAACTTTCTGATCTCCAACCCTTTATTTTACCTCCTAACTTGAACCTTCTATCCTGAACCCCTAACCCTAAACTTTAACCGTCAACCCAACCTGCAATCCAAACCCCCAACCTAACCCATAAATGTAACATTAATTTTGACTCCTAACCTCATCCAAGCCCATATCTTATTTTACCTCCTAGCTTGAACCTTCTAACCTGAACCCTCACCCTAAACGTTAGCCATCAAACCCAACCTGCAATCCAAACCCCCAACCTATATTAGAGACACCACAATATTCTTGTCTTTTTATCAGGGGTTCCCCAAGAACCTGAAACTCATTGCAAGAGGTCCCTGAAAAGTAAAGATGGAGAAAGGCTAACCCATTAACTGTCAACCCAACTAACCTAGCCTCTAAATGTAACTTTCTGATCTCCAACTCTTTATTTACCTCCTAACTTGAACCTTCTAACCTGAACCCTCACCCTAAACTTTAGACATCAACCCAACCTGCAATTCAAACCCCCAACCTATATTAGAGGACACCACAATATTCTTGTCTTTTTATCAGGGGTTCCCCGAGAACCCGAAACCTATTTCAAGAGTTCCACGGGAGTAGACAGGTTGACCAACGTTGCCTGAACCCATCGAACATCCTAGAGAAGCACAGAGACCCAATGATGACATTACTGGGACCAAAATAAGGAATGTATCAAAACCAGGAAGGTTTTATTTCAAAAGGTCAATATTAAAAAAAAAAGAGGAACCGGAGAAGGCAAAACATAAGCAGAATAAACTTCGGTTTAACATTTCAAGGAAATGGTGATGTGAAAATATGGACCGGATGAGTATTTGGAAATGTTGAACCCGGTGATCTCGTTGTAGATGGCTCTAAGGACTGTTCCTGCCCAATTCCCGTGGTTGGTCTTTATACATGTGTCTTTCACAGCCTCTCTCATCCAGGGTTCCGTGGAACCCTAGAGCTCCTTCTGAGCTTGCTAGGGGTTCCTTGAGCAATGAGAACTTTGTGACTCACAGTTACCACGGAACCTCTCAGCTGTCTTTACGAGGGGGAATATTCTGAAGGACCACCAATGTAAGGAGAATTCTTCCCAGTGACCATCACCCAAGGTACCGTAACCCGAATATATAGTAATTATTGGCAGGGGTTCCATGAGACTAAATTTATTTCAAGGGTTCCCCCATGTTGATAAAGGGGGAGGTAGTATATAGGCTCTGCTGTAGCGGCGTCCAGAAGGATGACCCCGACGTATATATCCAATGACGGGAAGTTCCACCTACCATCTGTAAACCATCGCCGGACGCCATGTCACCGGATCCTATATGTGTCAGGTGTACAAAATTCATGGGCTCCCCGATCATGGATCGATCGATTCTCCTCCTCTTCTTTTTCTGGAGAACACAAAACGATAGAGATGAGCTAAAAAACATCAGATTAGGCAAATCCCCCCCCAAAAGTACTTCAACGTAGGACCAAAAGGAATAAAAAATGGGTTTGGCAAACATCAGAAACGTCTCCTTCCCCAAAGACTTAACCGGCCAAAGTGGCTCGAAAGATTGGCGTCCCGGTAGAGCTGTCCGGTCAGCGGCTCTGACTGACCACTAGCCTTCCCGTTCTTCTGATACAATGCAACCAATGACCTTTTTGGTTTTTGCCTCCAGCATTCGGATTGGGTCAGTGCAGAGGGTCAAAGAGGGGGTAAAAGCAAATGGGTTGGCATGGGGCCCAGAAGGCTTTGGGGCTACGGAATTTGACACCACGAGTGACCCCCCCCCCCCCCTTCCCCGTACTCAAAACAAGGCTAACAAGCCAAAAGGGAAACTAGAATGGTTATGGAGATATTGGAGGTCCGGAGCTTTGGACTGACTTTTGAACCCATAAAGCTCCCGGAAACGTATACAAAAACTTCAGAACTTTTACTGCCGTTGGTAAATAATTGTTACAAAAAAAACAAACAAAAACAAAAAAACGATTATTTACCAACGGCAGTAAATGTTCTGAAGTTTTTGTATACGTTTCTGGGAGCTTTATGGGTTCGATTGTCAGTCCAAAACTAAAGCTCTGGTCCCTTGGATTTTTTCAATTTGTGTACAAATGTCAGCATGAGCTATTGAGCTCTGTAAACTCGTTTTTTCAACCGCCGCAAAGGAGGAGTTGATCCTTGCAAGTACGTTTTTGTGCTGCGATTGATTCAGCTACATTATTACAAGCTATCCGGGTTCAAAAAGCAACCTCAGAAGGTAAACTTCTGGACTTCTACCAGTGCTGAGATAAGTTCCTCTAGCACCCAAGGGTGCAAAGGTTCACTTGTGCCCCCGTCATGAGCTGTGAACAGCAGTATAAGTTGCAGGTCTGGTCCTTTTTGCACCCCCATCATACTGGAGCTCCCAAGGCGACTGCCTCTTCTGCCTACCCCTCGGCCCGCTTCTGACTTCTACCAGTGCTGAGATAAGTTCCTCTAGCACCCAAGGGTGCAAAGGATCACTTGTGCCCCGTCATGAGCTGTGGACAGCAGCATAATTTGCAGGTCCGGTCCTATTTGTACCCCCATCATGCTGAAGCTCCCAAGGCGACCACCTCTTCTGCCTACCCCTCGGCCCGCTTCTGACTTCTACCAGTGCTGAGTTAAGTTCCTCTAGCACCCAAGGGTGCAAAGATTCAATCGCCCCCGCCCCCACGAGCTGTGAAGTGCCTCGGCAGCATAGGTTGCAGGACCTGTCCTTTTTGCACCCTGATTATGATTAAGCACCCACCCGGCATTCATTCCCGTAAAGAAGTCCCTGCAATAGGTTATTCCTTTGTGTAAATGTCAACTTGAGCTACTGAGCTCTGTAAAGCGGAGTTATTCATCGCAAAGTACCTTGTGTTGCAATTGATTCAGCTAAAATATTACAACCCATCTGGGTTCAAAAATCAAAATAAAGGCAACCTTCTGGACTTCTACCAGTGCTGAGATAAGTTCCTCTAGCACCCAAGGGTGCAAAGATTCGCTTTTCCCCCTTTATTAGCTGTGAACAGCAGCATAAGTTGCAGGTCCGGTCCTTTTTGCACCCCCATCATGCTGAAGCTCCCAAGGCGACCGCCTCTTCTGCCTACCCCTCGGCCCACTTTGGACTTCTACCAGTGCTAAGTTCCTCTAGCACCCAAGGGTGCAAAGATTCGCTTTTTCCCCTTTATGAGCTGTGAACAGCAGCATAAGTTGCAGGTCCGGTACTTTTGCACCCCTCATGCTGAAGCGCCCAAGGCGGCTGCCTCTTCTGCCTACCCCTCGGCCCACTTTGGACTTCTACCAGTGCTAAGTTCCTCTAGCACCCAAGAGTGCAAAGATTCGCTTTTTCCCCTTTATGAGCTGTGAACAGCAGCATAAGTTGCAGGTCCGGTCCTTTTTGCACCCCCCATCATGCTTAAGCACCCAAGGCGGCTGCCTCTTCTGCCTACCCCTCGGCCCACTTTGGACTTCTACCAGTGCTAAGTTCCTCTAGCACCCAAGGGTGCAAAGATTCGCTTTTCCCCCTTTATTAGCTGTGAACAGCAGCATAAGTTGCAGGTCCGGTCCTTTTTGCACCCCCCATCATGCTTAAGCACCCAAGGCGGCTGCCTCTTCTGCCTACCCCTCGGCCCACTTTGGACTTCTACCAGTGCTAAGTTCCTCTAGCACCCAAGGGTGCAAAGATTCGCTTTTTCCCCTTTATGAGCTGTGAACAGCAGCATAAGTTGCAGGTCCGGTACTTTTTGCACCCCCGTCATGCTGAAGCGCCCAAGGCGGCCGCCTCTTCCGCCTACCCCTCGGCCCACTTTGGACTTCTACCAGTGCTAAGTTCCTCTAGCACCCAAGGGTGCAAAGATTCGCTTTTTCCCCTTTATGAGCTGTGAACAGCAGCATAAGTTGCAGGTTCGGTACTTTTTGCACCCCCGTCATGCTGAAGCGCCCAAGGCGGCTGCCTCTTCTGCCTACCCCTCGGCCCGCTTCGGACCAGATACCACCGCATGGGTTCTTGGAGATCGCTGAGCAATCACCCCAACCATAAAAAGTCGCTCCGACATCTGGAAGGCGCCAAGCTGGACAGAGTTTGATAAGAAGTGGTGGTTGCGGTGGAGTGAGGTGGCCCCGTGTTATCTCTGCTGAAAGGCTATGCTCATATCCTCTGCAGCCGTTCCATCCAGCACCCCCCCCCATGTGTTTGTGAATTGTCAGGGGTAAGAAGACACGGCAGGGCCGGGCCTTCCTGTTTTCACCGCACAAGCTCCTCTTCCTGTGCAAGTTTCTGATCGTCACCTCTCTGCTTCTCAAGAATTTGTCGAGAGAGAGAATCCGGTAAAAGAAAACTGCAAAAGAAGGCAGATTTCGAGCCGCAGAAACGCCCCCCCTCCCCCCCAAAAAAAAAAACTTCTCAGTGCGTGCCGCATCCCAAGGCAGACTGGTGGTGCCGTGGTTGGGATTCAAACCGACGACCCCAGTGCTGCCAGGCAGAAGTGCTAACCACTTAGCCACTGCGCTACCCATACGCTACACCAGGGGCGGACTGACCATTTGGAAACTGGCACTGCCCGAGGGCCCGGGGTCTGCAGGGGGCCCCATGAGATGCCCCTGGTACCTTTTTCATAGGCTTTTTTGAGTTTGGGCAAGGACACAGGGGCCCCATGATCCCCTATTGCCCGGGGGCCCCCATGAGTTGTCAGTCCGCCCCTGCGCTACACAATAGACACGTGCAGTCCGTTCTGTCCCAAATCGAAATTCGAGCGACATTTTCGTTATTTGGAGATTTGGATCCGTCCGAATTTCTGAAATCGCAACACCGACGAATTTTAAACGAATCCGAAATGGCGAAACGAAAATTTCCTCCGAAAACCAAATTCAAAATACAAAACATAATAGCCGATTTCCTTTCAAAGTCTATATGTGCGTTACTGTTAGGACAGAGCCGTGTTCAGAAAATTCAGATTTTCGTAAATAATAAAAACAGAATGGAATAGAAACAAAATAATAAAATAAAGGAATAGAGTTTAATAAAAAAATTATATATATATATATAAACAAAATAGATTTGAATAGAATAGAACCGAATAGTAAAGAATAGAAAATAAAATATAATATATAAAATAAAAATATACAATAAAAATATAAAATAAAGGAATAGAATAAGAAAAAAAATAGATTAGAAAATAAAAGAATAGAAAAAAACAAAATAAAAGAAAAAAAAGAATAAAATAGAATAGAAAATAAAAAAATAGAAAATCAAATAAAATATTATATATAAAATAAAAATAGAAAATAAACAAATAGAATAGATAAAAAAAAGATTAGAAAATAAAAGAACGGAATAGAAAAAAAAGAAATCAAATAAAATAGAATAGAAAAAAAAATAGCATAAATAAAATAGAAAAGGAAAAGAAAATAATAGATTAGAAAAAACAGAATATACTCTTCTGAAATCTGAGTTTAAAAAAGAATGGAATAGAATAGAAGAGATTAGAAAACAGAAAAAAAAATAGAGTAGTAAAGAATAGACTAGAAAATAAACAAATAGAATAGATAAAAAAAAGATTAGAAAATAAAAGAACGGAATAGAAAAAAAAAGAAATCAAATAAAATAGAAAAGAAAAAAAAAATAGCATAAAATAAAATAGAAAAGGAAAAGAAAATAATAGATTAGAAAAACAGAATATACTCTTCTGAAATCTGAGTTTAAAAAAGAATGGAATAGAATAGAAGAGATTAGAAAACAGAAAAAAAAATAGAGTAGTAAAGAATAGACTAGAAAATAAACAAATAGAATAGATAAAAAAAAGATTAGAAAATAAAAGAACGGAATAGAAAAAAAAAGAAATCAAATAAAATAGAAAAGAAAAAAAAAATAGCATAAAATAAAATAGAAAAGGAAAAGAAAATAATAGATTAGAAAAAACAGAATATACTCTTCTGAAATCTGAGTTTAAAAAAGAATGGAATAGAATAGAAGAGATTAGAAAACAGAAAAAAAAATAGAGTAGTAAAGAATAGACTAGAAAAGAAATAGAATAGTAAATAAAATAAAATTGAAGAGAAAAAAAAAGACTGGAATAAAATAGAATGGAAAATAAAGGAATAGAATAAAACAAGAAAGAATAGAGAAAAATAGAATAAAATTGAAAAGAATATAATAAAACAAAATAGAAAAAGGAATAGATAAGAAAAAAAATAGATTCAAAAATAAAATAATAGAATAGAAAAAATCAAATAGAATAAAATAGAATAGAAAATAAAGGAATAGATAAGAAAAAAATAGATTAGAAAATAAAATAGAATAGAAAAAAATAAAAAAAGAATAAAATAGAAAAGAAAAACAGAATATAGTCTTCTGAATTTCAAAAAGAATGGAATAGAATAGAACAGAAAACAGAAAAAAATAGAGTAGTAAAGAATAGACTAGAAAAGAAATAAAATAGTAAAGAATAAAATAGAAAAAATAAAATTGGAGAAAAAAAAGACTGGAATAAAATAGAATGGAAAATAAAGGAATAGAATAAAACAAAAAAGAATAGAAACAAATAGAATAAAATTGAAAAGAATATAATAAAACAGAATAGAAAATAAAGGAATAGATAAGAAAAAAAATAGATTAGAAAATAAAATAATAGAATAGAAAAAAATCAAATAGAATAAAATAGAATAGAAAAACAGAACAGTCTTCTGAATTTCAAAAAGAATGGAATAGACTAGAAGAGAATAGAAAACAGAAAAAAATAGAGTAGTAAAGAAGAGACTAGAAAAGAAATAGAATAGTAAAGCATAGAATAGAAAATAAAAATAAAATTGAAGAGAAAAAAAAGACTGGAATAAAACAGAATGGAAAATAAAGGAATAGAATAAAACAAAACAGAATAGAGACAAATAGAATAAAATTGAAAAGAATATAATAAAACAGATTAGAATGGAAATTTACAAAAGAAAATAAAATAAAACCGAATAGAAAGTAATAAAATAGAATAATAAAAAATAGAATAAAATAAAGCAGAATAGAATACACAAAAAAAATAGAAAAGAATAGAAAAAAATAAAACAATAGAATAGAAAGTAAAAGAATAGAATAGGATAAAGCAGAATAGAAAAGAATAGAACAGACTAAAATATTATAAAGGAATAGACTAGAATAGAAATAATATAACCATCTTCTAGGAGTTTAGAATAGAATAGAACCAGCTATTCTGCACAATGAATCCAGATCGATCCGATATTATCGTTTTGAATTCGATTCTAATACTTCGAATCCATTTAAAAAATATTTCTCGGAAGAGTTTCTCTTGGAAAAAAAAAAGAAGAAAAAAAATATCCATTAGTCAGACGTGCTGTGATTGGCCAGGGGCGGCGATTTTCACAGCGGGAGAAAAAATGCCAAACATCTTCGATGAAAGGTGGGGGGGGGGGAATTCCTTTAAATGAGAGGTAAACACCAGGTGAATGATTAAACCGGCCGGCGGCTTGATTTAGCGTGAGCGGTGACTACACAAATTACATCTGACCTCCGGGGGTCACTCCGGCCTGTAATAACAGCCATTTAAAGGGGAACTCCACCCTCCAGCCTTGCACGCTTTTACCAGCCCCTCCCCCTCAACTGAAATGGATTCTCTATGATTTCACTGCACGCCATGAGCTTCTCACCGTGAAGCCGCAGCAGACCAGACAGAGCTCCGCCTCCTTTTCTGGTCGGAGGACGCCCAGCATCATCTAGCGCTTTCCTCCTCAACCCGACTCTCCTAGGCCCCGCCCCTTTTCACTCATTGGATTTTCTGTCCATCACGGAAGCTCAGCATCACATGTGGGTGGTCTGGGGACGCCCATTGCTCCAGACTGACCCCCCCCCCTCACCCGCATGCCGGTTCTCCACCAAAAAGGGGCCAGGTCAGTCCTGACCAGGGGTGGACTGACAACGCATGGGGCCCCCGGGCAATTGGGGATCAAGGGGCCCCTGTGTCCTTGCCTACACTCAAAACACACCCAAAAAGGCCTATAAAAAAAGGTACCAGGGGCCATTCAGGCCCTCGGGCAGTGCCTGAGTGCTTTAATGGTCAGTCCACCCCTGGTCCTGACCACACCCACCAACCACAGCCCCTCCCAGCGGCCATGATCTGCCTGCGTTGCATAGAGAAGCGCAGAGACCCAGTGACCTGCCTGTAAATTTTTGTACCAGGAGGGAATTTTTTTTTCCCCTTTTTCTGCTCTTTCTGTAAAAGCAAAACGAACGATTGGATGTCCCGGCGGCAAAAATTCCTCCGATATGAAGCGCTTTTGAAATCTCACTCTTTGGAGGATTCGCTCGGATTCGTCGTTTGATTCTTGTCCCCTGAAGTTCTCTCCGGCAAGTTTGTTCTCCCCGAGGGCCCGCGGGCTCTGGAGTACAGCGGGGGAGGGACGGGTGTTTTCTTAGATGGTATTAGAGCTGCGATTTTTTTTTTTTTTAGGTGGACCTGGAGCCTGAAGGGACACATTCCTGACATGTCATGCATATCGGACACAGTATCTTTAAAAAAAAAAATAATATAAATAAAAATAGTTAAAAAAAAATTATAAATTAATAAATAAAAGTAATAAAAAAAATTATAAAAAATAAAAAAATAATAATAATAAAAATAAAAAATAATAAAAATAAAAAAAATAAAATAATAAAATAAATAAATTATAAAAAATAAATAAATAAAATAAAATTAATTAATTAAAAAACAAATAAATAATAATAAAATAAATAAATAAATTAAAAAAATTCTGCCCGTGATCATGAAAAGTCGTCCTCCAGCTCAAGATTGCAACTTTGCCCGATGAGGTTCTCAGTCTGCTGCAGGTAGGAGGAAGCGTTTCCCCAGTCTCCTCACCCCCCCCCGGGTGATCACTTGGACTGCACATTGTAAGTTTGTAGCCAGTCACAAGCTGAGAGGCTGCTGCAGGGGCTGATCTGTGTCCGACGATCATGAACCCGGCCAAGAAGTGGGAAAACCGGCAAGAATCACACAACCAACCAGGACTGGCCTGACGGTGTCATCACCGAGCCGGCATCTCAGTCCAGGACCCGGGATGATGCCTGAACAAACATGGCGCCGCCTAGACCTGTGCAACACGGAAACAAATCCGTTCGATTCGGATCGATTTAAGTTACTGATTTCATGCCATTTAGTTTCGCTTGTTCGTTTTCGACCGGATTAGAATTTTCCCAAATAGAATTTAAATCGAAAATATGAAATCGATCTGAATTCATCGTGAAGACGTTCTGTTTGATGCAAAATTGGAATTTCGAAAGACGATTATATCCCATTTCATTCTATTCTATTTTATTCTATTCTACACTTTTGAAATTCAAATTGCAGAAGATGGCTATATCCTATTCTTTTCTATTCTATTCCTTTATTTTCTATTCTAATCTATTCTGTTTTATTTTATTGTTTCCGAAATTCTAACTTCAGAAGATGGCTTATTCTATTCTATATTTTAATTTTCTATTCTATTCTAATCTGTTTACTTTATTCTATTATATTCAAATGTATTCTTTTTTCTGTTCTATTCTTTTATATTCTATTTATTTTATTTCTACTCTATTCTTTTATTTTTCATTTGTTCTGTTTCACTCTTTCCTATTCTATTCTTTTCCATTCTATTTTATTTTCTATTTCTATTCTTTTATTTTCTATTCTTTTATTTTCTATTCTTTTATATTCTATTCTTTTATTTTCTATTCTTTTATTTTCTATTCTTTTATTTTCAATTTTATTCTTTTATTTTCTATTCTTTTATTTTCTATTCTATTCTTTCATTTTCTCTTTTATTTTCTATTCTATTCTTTTATTTTCTATTTTATTCTTTTATTTTCTATTCTGTTTTACGCTATGTTTTTCTTTTCAAATTCAAATTTTTGAAGACTGCTATACTCTTTTCTGTTCCAATAAATTCGCTTCTATTATGTTTTATTCTATTTCTTTTGAAAAGTAAAATTTTTTGAATTCCATTTGAATTTTCGGATGAAAAATGCACATGCTGCCCTTCTGGAGAAAAAAAAAAAAAAAAGCAGATGGTGGCATTGGCAGAGGACTTGTTCTTTAGCATGGATGTGCTTATTACAAGAAATATATCAGTTTGCTGCAGGCGGGATGAAGCATTTCCTCAGTCTCCTCTCCCGTCAGTGATCACTCAGACTGTACACTGTAACTTTGTAGCAGATCACAAGGTGAGAGACTGCAGCACGGGGCTGATCTGTGTCAGACAATTGTGAACACATCCAGGGACTGGCCGTTTCTAGAACTCTCTGTCCCGGTACAAAGGTTTGGAGTGAAGGTTCAAGTCTTACCGGCTGAGGTTTCTCTACGACGCAGCAGCCCAGCTTGTGCCAGAAGTCGCTCATATTGTCAGAGACGGCCAGCTTGGTTGGAGTTCTGCTAGTCCGAGGCTCTCCGGTATAAAGAAGGTTTTCACAAGCGGCGAGGAGGACGCGGGTCACGAGGACGATGCGATTCCGAATCCGAGCCCAGAAAAAGTGACGATCGTCCTTCTGTTCTTCGATGTTCCTGAAATGAAACAAAATTTAAAAATGTATTAAAATCTGAAAAATTTCCTGGCTGGAGGATGTCCGGCGTCATCTAGCCCTGACCGTCCCTGGCCCCACCCCTTTCAGGTAGAGCTCCGCCTTATTTCTTGGCTGGAGGATGTCCAGTGTCATCTAGCGCTGACTGTCCCTGGCCCCGCCCCTTTCATCTAGATCTCCGCCTCATTTCTTGGCTGGAGGATGTCCAGCGTCATCTAGTTCTTTCCCCCCAGCCTCACCGTCCCTGGCCCCGCCCCTTTCAGGTAGAGCTCCGCCTCATTTCCTGGCTGGAGGATGTCCAGCGTCATCTAGCCCTGACTGTCCCTGGCCCCACCCCTTTGTTAGAGCTCCGCCTCATTTCTTGGCTGGAGAATATCCGATGTCAACTAGTGCTTTCCTCCCCAGCCTGACTGTCCCTGGCCCCGCCCATTTCAGGTAGAGCTCCGCCTCATTTCTTGGCTGGAGAATATCCGATGTCAACTAGTGCTTTCCTCCCCAGCCTGACTGTCCCTGGCCCCGCCCATTTCAGGTAGAGCTCCGCCTCATTTCTTGGCTGGAGAATATCCGATGTCAACTAGTGCTTTCCTCCCCAGCCTGACTGTCCCTGGCCCCGCCCATTTCAGGTAGAGCTCCGCCTTATTTCTTGGCTGGAGGATGTCCGGCGTCATCTAGCCCTGGCCCCGCCCCTTTCAGTTGGATCTCCGCCTCATTTCTTGGCTGGAGGATGTCCGGCGTCATCTGGGGGGGGGTATCGACTGACACAAGGCGGGGGGATCGACTGACGCAAGTGTGTGTGTGTGGGGGGGGTCGACTGACACAAGGGGGGATCGACTGACGCGGGGGGGATCAACTGTCGCAAGAGGGGGATCGACTGACGCAACAGGGGGATCAACTGACGCAACAGGGGGATCGACTGACGCAACAGGGGGATCGACTGACGCAAGGGGGGATCAACTCTGATGCAAGAGAGGGATCGCCTGACGCAAGGAGGATCGCCTGACGCAAGGGGGGGGAAAACTGACGCAAGGGGGGGGAAAACTGACGCAAGGGGGGGGATCGACTGACGCAAGGGGGGATCAACTCTGATGCAAGAGAGGGATCGCCTGACGCAAGGAGGGGGAAACTGACGCAAGGGGGGGGAAAACTGACGCAAGGGGGGGGAAAACTGACGCAAGGGGGGGGAAAACTGAGGCAAGGGGGGGGATCGCCTGACGCAAGGGGGGATCAACTCTGATGCAAGGAGGGGGAAACTGACGCAAGGGGGGGAAACTGACGCAAGGGGGGGAAAAACTGACGCAAGGGGGGGGATCGACTGACGCAAGGGGGGGGAATTGACTCTGACGCAACTCAAGTCATTCCTGCGCTGCTTTTCTGTGATTTCGCTGCGACTTCTGTTAAATGAAGCCGGGAGCCTCAATGGAATTGCACATCAACATCGCACCGCAGCAGCAGATTTCACAGCCACCCTAGTATGGACCCGAGCTAAGGACCAGTTCACACCAGACGCTGTCCAGTGCGCTTTTTTTTTCCGCATCGAAAATGCATGGACAGTACGTTATATGGGTTCCAGTGGCAGTGCGATCAGCTCCAGTGCAGGAAAAACACAGGAACACATCTAAAACGCATTAAAAATGCACCAGAATGCATCACTTGGAAAAAAAAAACTCCAGGAAACCTTGGGGGGAAAAAAGGAGAAACAACACACCAGAACGCATCTAAACGCATACAAAATGCACCAGAAAGCGTCACTTAAACCCCTCCCCCCAAAAAACTTCAGGAAACCTTGGAAAAAAAGAAGAAAAAACTCACCGGAACGCAACGCATAAAAAAAATGCGCCAGAATGCATCACTTGGAAAAAAAACTCCAGGATACCTTAGAAAAAAAAAACAAGAGGGGGGAAAAACGCACTGAACGCATCAAAAACGCACTGAACGCATAAAAAGCATGCATCCGGAGTGCGTTTTTTGTGGTGTCGCGGGTCGCGCCCCCCCAAGTGTGTACACAGCGCAGCCTCCCGCCCCCAGTCCTTTCTGAAGTTGGGGGGGGCAGTCCGGCTCCATTGTCGGCGGTGTACAGCGGACCCCTCCGGACTGCATGCCAGGAAGCGGGAGAATGGTGTCCTTCCACCAACCAGCCACACAATGGGCTCAGGAAACACCAGAGGGGCCTTCCAGTCCTTCAACCAACTTTACTAGGTTTTTTTTCAGAACAAAAAAACAAAAAACAAAAGAAAAAAAAAAAAACTGAAAAAAAACAAAAAACTAAAAACAAAACAAAAAACTAAAAAAAAACAAAACAAAAAAAACTAAAAACAAAAACATAAAACAAAAAAACAAAACAAAAAAAAAATAAAAACAAAACATAAAAGAAACAAAAAAACAAAAAAAAAAACAAAACAAAAAAGTGCTTGTACATAAAACCGCAACACGTGTTTTTTTTTTCATTTTTCCGCACTACACGGTAAACGCACATGAAAAGGTGACACCGGCCACGTCATTGGGAAAGCTGTGCCCCGCCCCTCCAATTTCCGACCTGCCTGCTCATGGCTGGAGTCCCATCCTGGCCGGAAACGCACTAGAGCGGAACTGGATGCGTGCGGTAAGATGTGCGCCAACACGCATTGACACGTGACAACGCACCAATAATGTATATGGCATGCGATACATTCGTTGAAGTTCTATTCTATTTTATTTTCTATTGGATTCTATGCCTTTATTTTTTATTCTTTTGTATTCTGGTTTATTTATTCTCTTCTGTTATATTCTATTCTTTTCGAAATTCATAGTTCGGAAGACGGCCGCACACTATAACCTCCCCATCACTCCGCTCCTTCAGCCTCGCTACCACTGAGGAGGTCACTAAGGTCTTCTCAGAAGCCCGCCTCACCACCTGCCCCCTGGACCCTGTCCCCTCACAACTCCTCGACCTCTCCGCAACCTTCGACACAGTTGACCACCTCCTCCTCCTTAATATACTACACTCCCTCGACATCAGAGACTCCGCCCTCTCCTGGTTCTCCTCCTATCTATCCCAACGCTCCCTCAGCCTCGCTACCACTGAGGAGGTCACTAAGGTCTTCTCAGAAGCCCGCCTCACCACCTGCCCCCTGGACCCTCACAACTCCTCGACCTCTCCGCAACCTTCGACACAGTTGACCACCTCCTCCTCCTTAATATACTACACTCCCTCGACATCAGAGACTCCGCCCTCTCCTGGTTCTCCTCCTATCTATCCCAACGCTCCTTCAGCCTCGCTACCACTGAGGAGGTCACTAAGGTCTTCTCAGAAGCCCGCCTCACCACCTGCCCCCTGGACCCTCACAACTCCTCGACCTCTCCGCAACCTTCGACACAGTTGACCACCTCCTCCTCCTTAATATACTACACTCCCTCGACATCAGAGACTCCGCCCTCTCCTGGTTCTCCTCCTATCTATCCCAACGCTCCTTCAGCCTCGCTACCACTGAAGAGGTCACTAAGGTCTTCTCAGAAGCCCATCTCACCACCTGCCCCCTTGACCCTGTCCCCACACAACTCCTCCTGTCACCCTCTTCCTCCATCCTATGCTCCCTCACTCACATCTTCAATCTCTCCCTCTCTACTGGTGCATTCCCCTCCCCCCTAAAGCACACGCACATCACTCTCCCTGGACCCCACGGACCTAAACAACCTTCTCCCTGCTGCCATTCACTTCCAAGCTCCTTGAGCGCTTAGTCTACACCCAACTATGTGCCCACCTCACTGACAACAACCTCCTCGATCCCCTACAGTCCGGCTTCCGTCCCCTACACTCCACCAAAACCGCCCTCCTTACCTCACCAATGACCTGCTAACCGCCAAAACTAACGGCCACTACTCAGTCCTCTTACTCCTCGACCTCTCCGCGGCCTTCGACACAGTTGACCACCCCCTCCTCCTTAATAAACTACACTCCCTCGGCATCAGAGACTCCGCACTCTCCTGGCTCTCCTCCTATCTATCCCAGCGCTCCTTCAGCGTTGCCTATAACTCTGCCACCTCCCCCTCTCTGTTGGGGTCCCCCAAGGCTCGGTCCTCGGGCCCCTTCTCTTCTCCATCTACACCTCCTCCCTTGGCCAACTGATACACTCTCACGGCTTCAACTACCACCTCTATGCCGAGGACACACAAATTTACCTCTCCACCCCTTCAGTCTCCGCCCGAATCACACACCTACTGAAGGACATATCAGACTGGGTGTCACTCCATTTCCTCAAATTGAACCTTTCCAAAACCGAGCTCCTAGTCTTCCCCCCACTCCGTGCACCCTCCCCCCCATCTTTTCCATCACGACCAACAACGCCACCATCAGTCCCACCCCACAAGCCAAAGTCCTAGGTGTCACTCTGGACTCAAACCTGTCCTTCCAACCCCATGTCCAATCGTTGGCAAACTCACACAGGCTCCACCTCCGCAACATCTCCAAAATACGTTCGTTCCTCACCCCAGACACTACTAAACTACTCGATCACTCCCTTATTATCTCACGCCTGGACTACTGCAACTCCCTCCTCACCGGCCTACCTCATCACAGACTATCCCTGCTTCAGTCTATCCTGAACTCAGCGGCCAGACTCCAAAAACACACCGGAACGCACCAAAATGCTCCGGAACGCACCAAAAACGCACCAGAACGCACCAAAAACTATTTAAACAGAGAGGAAAAATTTTACCAGAATGCATCCAAAACGCATTAAAAACACACCAGAATGTGCCAAAAACGTGTTGAAAACGCACATCAGAACGCATCTGGACTGCGTTTCTGTGGCATGAACCCAAATCTCGATCCAATTATTTCCATTCAGCTGAATTTCATATTTTTTTTAACAAACTTTATTAAGAGAACAATTTTATGATCGTCCCCGTTTATCCACAAACAAGCGCCTCTTGTGAAATGTCGCCGCGACCGTTTTTCTTTTTTTTTTTGTTTGTTGCCGCATTTTGGCGAGAAAGCTGCTTTGACCACAAACATGACCTATTTTTGCAGACGTGTCCCGTCCTGTTTCCTCTGAGGAGCTGGGCCGCGGCGGGAAGAGACCGGCGCGCACAATCGTGCCTTTTGTGCATTCATGCTCGGCGAATTCCAGCCCTGCGCCTGGCGGACAAGCGACAATGACCTCGCTTCACAGCGCGGCTGAAGGATCCCTTTTCCAGAGTCGCACGAGGAGGGCGGAAAAGCGTTGGCCCGGGGAGGCCGCGCAGTTTTGTCCATCCCCCCCGGGGTCGGATGGCCGTTATGTACTCCTCTGTACCCCTCTGTAAAAGAGCCCGGATTTTTTTTTCTCATTTTAAAAAATGGGAATTTTTATACCCGGTGATGTCATCACTGGGTCTCTGTGCTACTCTATGTAATGCAGGCTGGTGGGAGGAGCCGGCAGGGTGCCGAGATGTTTTCAGGAAGCTACGTACAGCACCCTGCCGGCCCCTCCCACCAGCCTGCATTGCAAGGAGAAGTCCTGACAAAGGGGGAGGCACTTCCCCCAAAACGCGTCGCTCTGCTCACCTGGCCTCAGTACTCCTCTCCAGCCCGCAGTCCTGATGAAGTCAGTGGGAGGAGTTTTGCAAATATCAGAACGCCTTCCAGGGTGGGGTGCAGAAGTGCGCTCAGTGAGGAAGGTCATCACAACTGAGGTCATCATTAGGAATGTTTTTTTACATTCACAGCAGAGCGACGCGTTTCGGGAAAAGTGCCTCCCTCTTCGTCAGGGCTTTGGTGGTGGGTGTGGTCAGGGCGGAGCTAGAAGCGGAGGTTGTCACACTTGAGGTCATCATTAGGAATGCTTATTGAAATTCACAGGTGATGAGCAGAGCGACGTGTTTTAGGAGATGTGCCTTCGCCTTCGTCAGGGCTTTGATGGTGGGTGTGGTCAGGGGTGACCTGGAAGTGGAGGTCGTCACACTTGGACATCATCAGGAATGTTTCTCTAAATTCATAGGTGATGAGTAGAGCGACGCGTTTCAGGGGAAGCACCTCCCCTTTTCCTGGCCTCCGTCACACCCCTCAAGAGACCTCAGCCCTGATGCAAGCAGTGGGAGGAGTCATGCCTGTTTCAAAATGCCCTGATGGACGGGTGTCTGGAGCAGTGGGCGTTCCTAGGCAGGCTGTATTTGCATGCTGACCACCCACATTTACATGCGGGGCCACTCCAACAGCTCTGTTCTCTCTTCTTGTGCAGGGTGACTGGTCTCGTCTCCATCCCCTATTGTAGTAGGCGGAGCCTGCTGGGCCCCTTCCACTGCTCTGCTCTCTTTTCTTGTGCAGGGCGACTGGTCGTCTCCACCCAATATTGTAGTAGGCGGAGCCTGCTGGGCCCTTCCCACTGCTCTGCTCTCTTTTTGCGCAGGGTGACTGGTCTTGTCTCCACCCCCTATTGTAGTAGGTGGAGCCTGTTGTGCCCCTCCCACTGCTCTGCTTTCTCTTTTTGTGCAGGGTGACTGGTCTTGTCTCCACCCCCTATTGTAGTAGGTGGAACCTGCTGGGCCCCTCCCACAGCTCTGTTCTCTCCTCTTCTGCTGGGTGACTGGTCTTGTCTCCACCCCCTATTGTAGAAGGTGGAGCCTGCTGGACCCCTCCCACAGCCCAGCTCTCTCTTTTTGTGCTGGGTGACTGGTCTTGTCTCCACCCCCTATTGTAGTGGGTGGAGCCTGCTGGGCCCCTCCCACAGCCCTGCTCTTTGCACAGGCTATGCTCAGCACAGTGATGACGCCATTTCTACTTTCACAAGGTAATATCTAGGTTTGCCAAGGCACAAAGTGGATTTGTACCCAAGGCTACATTTCAATTCTACCCCCCCACTTTGAAGCGATCCCCCCCGTTTCCTCTGCCCTGGGAGGTTGGCTGCCATCCCCGATTGCGAGGAAATTCCACAACGCGTTTTACTGAAATTAAAAACTCATTGGAAAGCGAAGCGCAAAATCCAGGAAAGCAAAAAAAATAAATATGTTTTTTTCAATAACGTCACCATCTTTTACACAGAGGGAACGCAGCCTTCCGTGACCAAGCGCGGCCTTCCTCAGCCGACCACGGAAAATTCCGCCGCAAAGATGGAGGCCGGGACACTGCAGACGACATCCCTTTATAAACAAAGAGCCGTCTGGAGGGGCGAGAATTAGGAGGGGCAGCGGAGGAGACTGTGCGAAGTATACTTCCTCCCCCCCCGTGGGGGTCAATAACAGGTGGCGCTTTTCTTTCTTTGATGTTTACGGTCAGCGGAATATTTTTGCCGCCGGTTGCTGACGCTGATCAATATTCCCGTATTCCAATCAATCAAAAAAAAAAATCAAATAAAAATTGATTAAAGAATGAAGGGCGGCTATACACGATCGACCACGTGAATCTAAAGCGATCAACCGCAAAAATCTAAACTGATCAGCTGCGATCGACCACATAAATCTAAGGAGATCGACCACAAATCTAGAACAATCAACCGCGATCGACCACATAAATCTAAACGGATCAGCCGTGATGGACCACATAAATCTAAAGAGATCGACCACAAATCTAATGAACCGTGATCGACCACAGAAATCTAAACTGATCAGCTGCGATCGAACACAGGAATCTAAGGAGATCGATCACAAATCTAGACCAATCAACCGCGATTGACCACATAAATCTAAACGGATCAGCCGTGATGGACCACATAAATCTAAAAAGAGATCGACCACAAATCTAATGAACCACGATCGACCACAGAAATCTAAACTGATCAGCCACATAAATCTAAATGGATCAGCTGCGATCGACCACATAAATCTAAAGAGATCGACCACAAATCTAATGAACCGTGATCGACCACAGAAATCTAAACTGATCAGCCACATAAATCTAAATGGATCAGCTGCGATCGACCACATAAATCTAAAGAGATCGACCACAAATCTAAATGAACCGCAATCGACCACAAATCTAAACTGATCAGCCGCGATCGACCACATAAATCTAAGGAGATCGATCACAAATCTAGATCAATCAACCGCGATCGACCACAGAAATCTAAACTGATCAGCCGCGATCGACCACAGAAATCTAAACTGATCAGCCGCGATCGACCACAGAAATCTAAACTGATCAGCCGCGATCGACCACAAATCTAAACTGATCAGCCGTGATCGAACACAGAAATCTAAAGAGATCGACCACAAATCTAAATAGATCAGCCGTGATGGACCACATAAATCTAAAGGCATTGACCACAAATCTAATGAACCGCGATCGACCTCAGAAATCTAAACTGATCCGCCGCGATCGACCACAAATCTAAACTGATCCGCCACGATCGACCACAGAAATCTAAACTGATCAGCTGCGATCGAACACAGGAATCTAAGGAGATCGATCACAAATCTAGACCAATCAACCGCGATTGACCACATAAATCTAAACGGATCAGCCGTGATGGACCACATAAATCTAAAAAGAGATCGACCACAAATCTAATGAACCACGATCGACCACAGAAATCTAAACTGATCAGCCACATAAATCTAAATGGATCAGCTGCGATCGACCACATAAATCTAAAGAGATCGACCACAAATCTAAATGAACCGCAATCGACCACAAATCTAAACTGATCAGCCGCGATCGACCACATAAATCTAAGGAGATCGATCACAAATCTAGATCAATCAACCGCGATCGACCACAGAAATCTAAACTGATCAGCCGCGATCGACCACAGAAATCTAAACTGATCAGCCGCGATCGACCACAGAAATCTAAACTGATCAGCCGCGATCGACCACAAATCTAAACTGATCAGCCGCGATCGACCACAAATCTAAACTGATCAGCCGTGATCGAACACAGAAATCTAAAGAGATCGACCACAAATCTAAATAGATCAGCCGTGATGGACCACATAAATCTAAAGGCATTGACCACAAATCTAATGAACCGCGATCGACCTCAGAAATCTAAACTGATCCGCCGCGATCGACCACAAATCTGAACTGATCCGCCGCGATCGACCACAGAAATCTAAACTGATCAGCCGCGATCGACCACATAAATCTAGACTGGTTTAGATGTATGTGGTCGATTGTAGTTAATTGGTTTCGATTTATATGGTCGATCGCGGCTGATCAGTTTAGAATTTGGGGTCAACCTCTTTAGATTTATGTGGTCGATTGCAGTTGATCGATCAACCGCGATCAACCACAAATCTAAACCAATCGACCACATAAATCCAAACTTATAAACTGCGACTGATCACGTAAATCTAAATCGATCAGCCGTGACTGACCACAAAACAAAACCCTACCACAAATTTAAAGAGATTGGCTACAAAATTATTAACCATAAACCGATTAACCACATAATTCTAAAGTGATCGACCGCATAAATCTAAATCTTTCAGGAGATACACCAGATCACTGGCCCCTCCCACTTTTCTGGGTGGTCCTGCCCAGATCACACACACTTTCTGTAATGATCCACCCCAAATTATGCAGGGACCGCCCACTCGCAGCTGTGGTCCCCTTTATTTTGGGTTACTGCACATGCTCAGTAACTGAAATAAGAGCGATGCTTAGAATCCGGGACACCGCCCGGGACACAGCCAATCCGGGACGCAGCCAGCCCGGGACACAGAGCGGGACGCAGCCAATCCGGGACACAGCCCAGGACGCAGCAGCAGGCAGACTGGTCCTTGTAGGCATCTCACCTCCAGCGGCAGTCCTCTCTGAAAGTAAAGGACGATCGAAGACGTAGAACCGGGCGAATTATCGGGAACAGGAAACAATGGCGATAAGACCTGAGATAGCCGGCGATGTGCAGAGAACATTCCGCCGTCCCCGTTATCTGTGCCGGGATCACAAGGACAAGCTGTGGTGGAGAAGGACAACATGGCCGAGCGGACTTCTCCGGAGATTTTTTTTTTTTTTTTTACCCCAAGAGCTGACACTCGCTGGATAGTTCTAGTTGCAGGCCCCCTTCTCAGTATACAATACACAGTACAGGGGGTCCAAATCCCAGGAGGAGACCCCACAACAAAAACACTTGCTTCAATTATTCCCTTTTTTTTCTTTTCTATTCTATTTTTTTTTTCTCTATTTTTCTTCTCTATTCTATTCCTTTATTTTCTATTCTATTTTATTCTAATTGGATTCTAGTTTTCTGTATTCAGCTCGGCTGAATTGAAAATGATCAAATTTATTATATTCAAAATTTGAATTTTAGAAGACTGCTATATTCTATTTTATGCTATTCTGTTGTTTTTTTCTATTCTATTCATTTCTATTCTATACCTTTATTTTCTATTCTATTTTATTCTTTAATTTTCTATTCTAGTCTGTTTTATTTTTTATATTCTTTTATGTTCTTTGCTATTCTATTTTAATCTATTATATTTCTTTATTTTATTTTTTATTTTTTCCTTTTCTATTCTAATCTATTCCTTTATTTTCTATTTTTATTTTAATCTTTTGTTTTATTCTATTTTTTTTTATTCTAATCTATTCTATGCCTTTATTTTCGATTCTATTCTTTTATTTTCTATTTTATTTTATATTACATTCTTTTGTATTTTATTATATTCTTTTATTTTCTATGCTATTCTATTTTAATCTATTCTATTCCTTTATTTTCTAATCTATTCCTTTATTTTCTATTTTTATTTTAATCTTTTGTTTTATTCTATTTTTTTTTTTTTTTATTCTAATCTATTCTATGCCTTTATTTTCGATTCTATTCTTTTATTTTTGATTATATTTTTTTCTATTTTACACTAATCTATTCCTTTATTTTCCATTTTATTCTATTCTTTTATATTACATTCTTTTGTATTTTATTATATTCTTTTCTTTTCTATGCTATTCTATTTTAATCTATTATATTCCTTTATTTTCTATTCTATTTTTCTTTTCTATTCTTTAATTTTCTGTTCTCTTTTCTATTGTAATCTATTCCTTTTCTTTTTTAAATATCTTTTGTTTTCTATTCCATTTTTATTCTCTATTCTATTCTAATCTATTCCTTTATTTTCTATTATATTTTATTCTAATTGGATTCTAATTTTCTGAATTCAACCCGGCTGAATCGAAAAGTATCGAATTGGTGTTCAAATTCAGTGCCATTTACTTTTTGGCCATGAGAGTAAGGCCGGCCATACATGGGTCGAAATTCGACCGACTTTTCGTCCGAAAATCGGACCTAAGAATAATCGGCTGATTTTTGCTCTGTTAATGGGGTCAATGGCACCAATTTTCATGGTTCCTCCCCTTTTTGGTAATCGGGCATGTTGGAAAATTCGTGAAAAACGACCGATTTTCGACTGATGGTCAAATCGTACGATCGTTTTTCCGAAAAGAATATGCGCCATGAGCCGTGACCTGGAAGGAACAGAAGTTTCATCTATTATGCAGGCCAAAGATGTTCAAATTTCCGAACGATTTTTCATCCAAAAATTGAAAACGTCGTTCGCACGGTAATCCGCCACCAATGATTTCGAAAAATCGTCCGACCGAGTCAAAGTTCGCCCCGTATCAACCCGCTTTCAAAATCTCGCGATATTCAAACAGGACCCATTCGCGCCGGGTGTTTGGGTGCCATTATTGTTAACGGCACCCCCAGGGGCGGACTGGCAACTCATGGGGCCCCCGGGCAATAGGGGATCATGGGGCCCCCCGGGCAATAGGGGATCATGGGGCCCCCGGGCAATAGGGGATCATGGGGCCCCCGGGCAATAGGGGATCATGGTGTCCCCGGACAATAGGGGATCATGGGGCTCCCGGACAATAGGGGATCATGGGGCCCCCGGGCAATAGGGGATCATGGGGTCCCGGACAATAGGGGATCATGGGGCCCCCGGGCAATAGGGGATCATGGGGTCCCCGGGCAATAGGGGATCATGGGGCTCCCGGACAATAGGGGATCATGGGGCCCCCGGGCAATAGGGGATCATGGGGTCCCGGACAATAGGGGATCATGGGGCCCCCGGGCAATAGGGGATCATGGGGTCCCCGGGCAATAGGGGATCATGGGGTCCCCGGGCAATAGGGGATCATGGGGTCCCCGGACAATAGGGGATCATGGGGTCCCCGGGCAATAGGGGATCATGGGGCCCCTGTGTCCTTGCCCACACTCAAAGCACACCAGGAAAAGCCTATAACAAAGGTACCAGGGGCATTTCATGGGGCCCCCTACTGACCCCGGGCCCTCAGGCAGTGCCCGAGTGCTCGAATGGTCAGTCTGCCCCTGGGCACCCCAAACGCGGTTTGCTTGATGGAATCACGCGGTGAAAACGTGCCTTTAAAAATCGCGCTAAGCTCGTCGCCCAAAAAAAAGGAGCAGGCGCTGCTTTTGGGCGACCCAACGCATAGAGGGCAGCCCACTGAAGTGAATGGGTGTGACATGCGGAAATGCGGGAAAACTGCGCTGTCAGAATTGCGCGCGAGAATGCAATTATCCAAATGCGATTATTTGAACGCGATTATTTGAAGCTCTGTCACTTTAAATAAGGCGTGTGAAGGAGACAGGCGGATCTCAGCTCCACCGACCTCATTACGGCGTACAACCACTTCCTGCCCGTCACCGCGACACAATGGCGTGCATGTCCCCCCCTCCCCCGCTGTGACTCACACACCCACATGGTTCTGTCAGGAGGACTTTGGGGGAATTTTTTGTTTGGTTTCAGATACAATTGTAGCAATTAAATGATACTTTCCAAATTGTTACATTGTATCCAAAGTCGAAGATTCTCTATTTAGAGCAAGGTGGGGTGAACATAGGTCCGCCTCTGAACCCAGGATCCGGCCAATCAGCTGCGGGCGGGACATTTCTCGCCGCGCTTAGGGGTGGGGATGCGCCGGACTAGACGTGCAGAACGAAAAAAATGGTTTTGTTTCATGAAATAATTTTAATTAATTTACGGCATTTCTTTTGTTTATTTTCCGAAATTCTAATTGATTCTATTCAAATTTCAGAAGGCACATTCTTTCTGTTGTATTCTATTCCTTTATTTTGTATTCTGTTCTGTTTTACTCTATTAGTTTATTTTCTATTCAATTTTATTCTATTCCCTTTTCTATTCCATTTTATTCTATTCCTTTTTATATTCCATTTTATTCTATTCCCTTTTCTATTCCATTTTATTCTATTCCCTTTTTCTATTCCATTTTATTCTATTCCTTTTTCTATTCGATTTTATTCTATTCCCTTTTCCATTCTATTTTATTCTATTCCCTTTTCCTTTCGATTTTATTCTATTCCTTTTTCCATTCGATTTTATTCTATTCCTTTTTCTATTCGATTTTGTTCTATTCCTTTTTCTATTCGATTTTATTCTATTCCCTTTTCCATTTGATTTTATTCTATTCCTTTTTCTATTCGATTTTATTCTATTCCTTTTTCTATTCGATTTTATTCTATTCCTTTTTCTATTCAATTTTTTTCTATTCTGTTTTATTTGATTTTTTTCTATTCTGTTTTATTCCATTCGATTCTTTTTGAAATTCAAAGTTTGGAAGACAGCTGCATTCTATTCTTTTTTGTATTTTCTATTCTATTCTTTTCTATTCCTTTATTTTCTATTCTATTCTGTCCTATTCTTTTTGAAATTTGAGGTTCAGAAGACAGCTATATTCTATTTTTTTCTATGCTATTATTTTCTTTTATTTTGTATTCTGTTCTGTATTCTATTCTTTTAGTTCATTTTCTATTCTATTTTTTTCTATTTATTCTTTTCTTTTCGATTCCATTCCCTTTATTCTATTTGGTTCCGTTTTACTCTTTTCCTTTTTTTTTCTATTCCTTTATTTTCTATTCTATTATTTTCCTTTATTTTCTATTCTGTTCTACTCTATTCTTTTAGTTTATTAAATTTTTTTCATTCTATTCTATTTTATTCCATTCTAATCTTTTTGAAATTCAAAGTTCTGAAGATGGCTATATTCTAATCTATTTTTTTTCTTTTCTATTACTGTATACTCCTTTATTTTCTATTCTGTTCTGTTATACTCTATTCTATTCTTTTAGTTTATTTTCTATTCTATTCTTTTCTATTTATTCTATTCTTTTTGATTCCATTCCCTTTATTCTATTCGGTTCCATTTTACTCTTTTCCTTTTTTTTCTATTGCTTTATTTTCTATTCCATTCTATTCCTTTATTTTCTATTCTATTATTTTCCTTTATGTTGTATTCTCTTCTACTCTACTTTTAGTTTATTTAAATTTTTTTTATTCTATTCTATTTTTTTCCATTCTAATCTTTTTGAAATTTCGAGGTTCTGAAGATGGCTACATTCTAATCTATTTTTTTTCTATTCTTTTATTTTCTATTCTATTACTGTATACGCCTTTATTTTCTATTCTGTTCTGTTATACTCTATTCTATTCTTTTAGTTTATTTTCTATTCTATATTATTCTATTCTTTTCTATTCCATTCCCTTTATTCTATTCGGTTCTGTTTTACTCTGTTCCTATTTTTTTCTATTCCTTTTTTTTATTCTATTCTATTTTATTCCATTCTATTCTTTTTGAAATTCAAAGTTCTGAAGATGGCTGTATTTTAATCTATTTTTTTCTCTTCTATTCTTTTCTATTTATTCTATTCTTTTCAATTCCATTCCCTTTTCAATTCCAATTAAAGGGGCAGGGCCAGGAATAGTTGGGCTGGGGAGGCAAGAGCTAGATGACACAGGACGTCCTCCAGCCAGGAAATGAGGCGGAGCGCCATCTGACTAGCTGCAGCTTCTAATGCATACTGTGAGAAACCCAGTTCAGTCCGGTGCAGCCATGTTAAGGTCGATGGTGTCAACAGTAGACGTGCGATTTTGTTACAGGAGCAGGGGGACGAGGATGCAGGAAATCGCATCTACATCATCATGGATGCAAATGTGACTTTACAAAAAAAAAAAAAAAAGTAATTTGTGTTCCGCTGGCCTCCTGGGTGTGCACGCCTCGACCTGCTTCCCCAGCCTGATGTGGCCCACGCCCGAAGGCGCCGAACAGCACCCCCCATGACGTCACCGAGTGCAACGTGTTAGTCACGCCGAGCTCTCCCTGCCGGGACCTGCTCCGGTGTCCTCTCTCCTCGCCCTGCGGGGACAGCGTGGCCTGTAGGGACCCGTCCCGGGATTCTTCTCCTGCACACAGAACCTCAGCCAAACCCCTGCTGCTAATGCAGCAGGAACAAAACGCAGCCTACCTATTCAGGGGGGGAGGGGGGGTTAGTGACACCAATGAGGCCTTGCGCCTCGGAAATGGGACGCTAGCGATAATATTTCACCGCAGTCCTTAGGAGCCGGGTCACACCATAGAAACGCAGTCCGGATGCGGTCCTGAATATGAGATTTTAATGCGTTTGACACTTTTTAAGGCGTTCTGGTGCATTTTTGGTGCGTTTTTCCCCCCCCCTCTTTCTTCAACTTAAATATGGACATGTGCCTCCCAGTGCGTTTTTGATGCATTCTGGTGCGTTTTTCCCTCTTGTTCTTCAATTTAAATAGACATGCGCCTTCCAGTGCGTTTTTGGTGCGTTCTGGTTAATTTTTTCTAGTCTCTTTTCCTTCAACTTAAATACGGACAAGTGCCTCCCAGTGTGTTTTTGGTGCGTTTCCCCCCCCCCCCCCGTCTCTTTTTCTTCAGACATGTGCCTTCCAGTGCGTTTTTCCCCCCTCTCTTTTTCTTCAACTTAAATACAGACATGTGCCTTCCAGTGCGTTTTTGATGCGTTTTCTTTTTCTTCAAATTAAATACAGTCATGTGTCTTCCAGTGCGTTTTTGGTGCATTCTGGTGCGTTTTTTATCCCCCTTCTCTTTACCTTCAACTTAAATACGGACAAGTGCCTTCCAGTGCGTTTTTCCCCCCTCTCTTTTTCTTCAATTTAAATACAAACAGGTGCCTTCCAGTGCGTTTTTTATGCATTTTCCCCCCCTCTCTTTTTCTTGAACTTAAATAAGGAAATGTGCCCTTCCAGTGTGTTTTTGGTGCGTCCCCCCCCCTTTTTCTTCAAATTAAATACAGACAAGTTCCTCCCAGTGCGTTTTTGGTGCATTTTTTCCCCTCTCTTTCTCAACTTAAATACAGACAAGTGCCTTCCGGTGCGTTTTTTATCCCCTTCTGTTTTTCTTCAACTTAAATACAGACATGTGCCTCCCAGTTAGTTTTTGGTGCGTTCTGCTGCGTTTTTTTCCCCCCTCTTTTTTTTTCAACTTAAATATGGACAAGTGTTCCAGTGCATTTTTGGTGCGTTTTTGATGTGTTTTTCCCCCCTCTCTTTTTCTTCAACTTAAATACGGACAAGTGCCTTGCAGTGCGTTTTTGGTGCGTTTTCTCCCCCTTTTTCTTCAACTTAAATACAGACAAGTGCCTCCCAGTGCGTTTTTGGTGCGTTCCGGTTAATTTTTTCCTTTCTCTTTTTCTTCAACTTAAACACGGAAATGTGCGTTTTTGATGCATGCGTCCTGATGCTTTCTTGATACGTTTTACTGCATTCCAGTACAGTTCAGTGCAGAAAAATGCAGCACACTCTACTTATTTTTTTTCTGGAACTGGAGCTCACTGGTGTGTACAATGCCATTGGAAACCATGTAACCGACTATCAATGTGTTTTTGATGCAGAAATAAATTTCACTGCAGAGCCGGGTCACACCATAGAAACGCAGTACGGATGGGTTTCTGTATGCGAGTTTTTGATGCGTTTTTGACACTTTTTAATGCAATTTGGTGCGGTTTTTCCCCCCTTTCTTCAACTTTTAAATACAGACATGTGCCTCCCAGTGCGTTTTTGATGCGTTCCGGTGCGTTTTTCCCTCTTGTTCTTCAATTTAAATAGACATGCGCCTTCCAGTGCGTTTTTGGTGCGTTCCGGTTAATTTTTTCCAGTCTCTTTTCCTTCAACTTAAATACGGACAAGTGCCTCCCAGTGCGTTTTTGATGCGTTTTTTCCCCCCTCTTTTTCTTCAAATTAAATATGAACATGTGCCTTCCAGTGCGTTTTTGGTGTGTTCCGGTTGATTTTTTTCTACTCTTCAGTTCAGTGCAGAAAAAATGCAGCACGTTCTACTTTTTTTTTTTTTTTGGAAACTGGAGCTCACTGGTGTGTACAATGCCATTGGAAACCATGTAACCGACTATCAATGCGATTTTGATGCAGAAAAAAAAATTCACCGCAGTCCTTAGGAGCTGGTTTACACCATAGAAACGCAGTCCGGATGGGTTTCTGTATGCAAGTTTTTGATGCGTTTTTGACACTTTTAATGCGTTCTGGTGCGTTTTTTCCCCCCTTTCTTCAACTTAAATACAGACATGTGCCTCCCAGTGCGTTTTTGCCTCTCTTGTTCTTCAATTTAAATAGACATGTGCCTTCCAGTGCATTTTTGGTGCGTTTTCCCCCCCTTCTTTTTTTCTTCAACTTAAATACGGACAAGTGACTTTCAGTGCGTTTTTATGCGTGCGTTCTGGTGCTTTCTTGATGCGTTTTACTGCGTTCCAGTACAGTTCAGTGCAGAAAAAAATGCAGCGCGCTCTACTTTTTTTTCTGGAACTGGAGCTCACTGGTGTGTACAATGCCATTGGAAACCATGTAACCGACTATCAATGCGTTTTTGATGCAGAAATAAATTTCACTTCAGTCCTTAGGAGCCGGTTCACACCATAGAAACGCAGTCCGGATGTGTTTCTGTATGCGAGTTTTTGATGCGTTTTTGACACTTTTTAATGCGTTTTGATGCGGTTTTTCCCCCCTTTCTTCAACTTTTAAATATAGACATGTGCCTCCCAGTGCGTTTTTGATGCGTTCCAGTGCGTTTTTCCCTCTTGTTCTTCAATTTAAATAGACATGCGCCTTCCAGTGCATTTTTGGTGCGTTCCGGTTAATTTTTTCCAGTCTCTTTTCCTTCAACTTAAATACGGACAAGTGCCTCCCAGTGCGGTTTTGGTGCGTTTCCCCCCCCCCTCTCTTTTTCTTCAGACATGTGCTTTCCATTGCATTTTTGATGCGTTCTGGTGCGTTTTTTCCTCTCTTGTTCTTCATGTTAAATAGACATGCGCCTTCCAGTGTGTTTTTGGTGCGTTCCAGTTAATTTTCTCCCCCTCTTTTTCTCAAACTTAAATACGCACAAGTGCCTCCCAGTGCGTTTTTGATGCGTTTTTCCCCCCTCTTTTTCTTCAAATTAAATATGAACATGTGCCTTCCAGTGCGTTTTTGATGCGTTCCCCCCCCCCCTCTTTTTCTTCAAATTAAATATGAACATGTGCCTTCCAGTGCGTTTTTGGTGTGTTCCGGTTGATTTTTTTCTACTCTTCAGTTCAGTGCAGAAAAAATGCAGCACATTCTACTTTTTTTTTTTTTTTTGGAAACTGGAGCTCACTGGTGTGTACAATGCCATTGGAAACCATGTAACCGACTATCAATGCGATTTTGATGCAGAAAAAAAAAATTCACCGCAGTCCTTAGGAGCTGGTTTACACCATAGAAACGCAGTCCGGATGGGTTTCTGTATGCAAGTTTTTGATGCGTTTTTGACACTTTTAATGCGTTCTGGTGCGTTTTTTTCCCCCCTTTCTTCAACTTAAATACAGACATGTGCCTCCCAGTGCGTTTTTGCCTCTCTTGTTCTTCAATTTAAATAGACATGTGCCTTCCAGTGCATTTTTGGTGCGTTTTCCCCCCCTTCTTTTTTTCTTCAACTTAAATACGGACAAGTGACTTCCAGTGCGTTTTTATGCGTGCGTTCCGGTGCTTTCTTGATGCGTTTTACTGCGTTCCAGTACAGTTCAGTGCAGAAAAAAATGCAGCGCGCTCTACTTTTTTTTTTTTTTTCGGAACTGGAGCTCACTGGTGTGAACAATGCCATTGGAAACCATGTAACCGACTATCAATGTGTTTTTGATGCCAAAAAAAAAAAACGCATTGGACTGCCTGTGCTGTGAACTGGCCCCACCCCTCTGCTGACCCCCCCATTACTTAACACCAAACATTCAGCTCGGGATCACATGTAGCGCAGGAACCGCAACGCATCCCTGTGCGAATTACATGCGACGTCTGTGCAGTGCGTCTTGCGCCATACATTTTGCATCCGCACCAAAAAAGATGCAGGACTGTTTTTTTTTTTTTTTTTAGCTTCGCCTGAATCGCATCGCACGGGTGTTCTCGCCTACGCAATGCGATTTCTGGTCATCTCACTGCGTTTTGCGATCTGTTTCGGGGTGTCATTGCTTTAACATTGCCACCTCCACCAGATCGCACGAACGCCATGCACAGGATTTGCAGCGCCTCCCGCACCACATCCACGTCGGTGTGAACCCGATCTTAGGCTGCATTCGCGCCTCGCCCTTTCTGGCGACAAAGCCAGAGAAAACGCACGCGTTTCAGAGACGCTCTGCAAACGCATTGAACCATGGACTGTTAATGGCACCCTAGGCGCCGGTGGCAGACGCGCGATTGGCCGCACAACACAAACGGGTCAAATTTTTTATTATTATCATACAGGATTTATATAGCGCCAAAATAAAATGCGCCGTGAAAAAAAAAAACGCACCAACAAAACTTTTGAAGCTTCTTTGGGGCGTTTCTCATGCGACGCGTTCAAGTGAATGGGCTGCCCTAGGCGCAACGAGCAGAAAACGCAAACAAAAAAAAAAAACGCAAAAAAAGAAACCTGTTCCTGCTAATCTCAGATGTGAATGCCGCCCTAATGTTGACCTAATTTTTTCCCCTCTCACAGAGATCACAGTATCCCCCCCCCCTCAAACAAAATGCCTTCATCTGCTTTTCTCTCCAGAAAGACGGCACCATCTTTGTTCAGGCATCATGCAGGTCAACATCTACATCCTGGATTAAATGGCCGGTTCAGAGATGACACAGTCCTGTAAATCCTGGTGCCTGTGCTGCTCTGTGTTCACAAAAGTCTGACGCAGATCAGCCCCCTGCTGCAGCCTCTGCCATTGGAACTTGTTTGCAAAGTTACAATGTACAGTCTTGAGGGATTACTGGATTTACCTGCGAGTCGGCATCCCGGACCAGGAAGAAGAAGATGAATGATGCCTGAACAAAGATGGGGTAGGAAGTGGATAGAGATTTATATATATATTCATTCATGGACTTTAAAACTGATCTCTGGGCATTAAACCTCCATTTGAAATGTATTCCTCATAAGCCACAAATGCCAGATATTACCTTTTAAAGTTGCAATGACTTTTACCAAGCTGTGGGAGGGGCCCAGCAGGCTCCACCCATTATAGAAGACTACAGGAGGGGCGGGGACCAGACCAGTCCCTGCACAAGGAGAGGAAGCAGAGCTGTGGGAGGGGCCTGGCTGTAGAAAACTACAGGAGGGGGCGGAGACCAGACCAGTCCCCTGCACAAGGAGAGGAAACAGAGCTGTGGGAGGGGCCTGGCTGTAGAAAACTACAGGAGGGGGCGGAGACCAGACCAGTCCCCTGCACAAGGAGAGGAAGCAGAGCTGTGGGAGGGGCCCAGCTGTAGAAAACTACAGGAGGGGGTGGAGACCAGACCAGTCACCTGCACAAGGTGAGGATGCAGAGCTGTGGGAGGGGCCCAGCTGTAGAAAAGTACAGAAGGGGGTGGAGACCAGACCGGTCACCCTGCACAAGGAGAGGATGCAGAGCTGTGGGAGGGGCCCAGCTGTAGAAAACTACAGGAGGGGGCGGAGACCAGACTATTCCCCTGTACAAGGAGAGGAAGCAGAGCTGTGGGAGGGGCCTGGCTTTAGAAGACTATGAAGGGGCGGAGACCAGACCAGTCCCTGCACAAGGAAAGGAAGCAGAGCTGTGGGAGGGGCCCAGCTGTAGAAGACTACATGGGGGGGTGGAGACAAGATCAGTCCCCTGCACAAGGAGAAGAAGCAGAGCTGTGGGAGGGGCCCAGCTGTAGAAGACTACATGGGGGGGTGGAGACAAGATCAGTCCCCTGCACAAGGAGAGGAAGCAGAGCTGTGGGAGGGGCCTGGCTTTAGAAGACTACAGAGGGGCGGAGACCAGACCAGTCCCCTGCACAAGGAGAGGAAGCAGAGCTGTGGGAGGGGCCCAGCTGTAGAAGACTACATGGGGGGGTGGAGACAAGATCAGTCCCCTGCACAAGGAGAGGAAGCAGAGCTGTGGGAGGGGCCTGGCTTTAGAAGACTACGGAGGGGCAGAGACCTGACCAGTCCCCTGCACAAGGAGAGGAAGCAGAGCTGTGGGAGGGGCCCAGCTGTAGAAGACTACATGGGGGGGTGGAGACAAGATCAGTCCCCTGCACAAGGAGAGGAAGCAGAGCTGTGGGAGGGGCCTGGCTTTAGAAGACTACATGGAGGGGCAGAGACCTGACCAGTCCCCTGCACAAGGAGAGGAAGCAGAGCTGTGGGAGGGGCCCAGCTGTAAAAGACTACAGGAAGGGGCGGAGACCTGACCAGTCACCCTGCACAAGTTGAGAGTAGCAGTGAGCGGTCTTTATTACAGGAAGTCTCACTGGAAGATTGCCCAGATCTGGAAGAAATACACAAATCCCACTGAGATTCCTGGAGGAACACGCGGGATGAATGGATTTAGACAATATTTGCAGAACTCCAAAGCCACCAAGCCAACATGGCCGCCACCTCTGCATTCTTACCCATAATCCCTTGCTAATGGACACAAGGAGCTGGCACATGTCTGCGGAGGTCGGCTCAGCTCCGAAAAAGTCAAATCCAGCCTCAGTTTGGCGGTGTCAGAAAAGGAGGTCAGTCGGCTGGGGAGGTGACATCATGCAGCACGTTTAGAACATTCGCAGCGATATAATAATTATAGGCGTGAGTCAGCGCAGCTCTGCCCGCAGTAAACAGCCATTTTCCCAGCACAGACAGTCCGTCCCGACTCCCTGCTAAATCCGGGATGGGACAAGTCTACAGAACCGGCTCAGCCTCCCAACCGCAGAGAGATCGCTGCTTCCCAGCAATGGAAAACCGACCTGTCACAGCCTCACCAGAATGCACAGTGATTGGAGTTCAGGAGTCACATGCCCTAATGTCACCATTGATCCCCATTTTAAAGGGTCTGTCCCCAGCAGGGGCGGACTGACAACTCATGTTGCCCCCGGGCAATAGGGGATCATGGGGCCCCTGTGTCCTTGCCCACACTCAAAAAAGCCTATGAAAAAAAGTACCAGGGGCATCTCATGGGGCCCCCTACTGACCCCAGGCCCTCAGGCAGTGCCCGAGTTTCCAAATGGTCAGTGCGCCCCTGGTCCCCAGGAAATAGGCATCCCCGGCTTTGTCCCCGGAGGCAATGTCATACCCGAGTACAGTGCTTGGAGTTCAGGAATTACATACAACAGAGTATGGTTAGCATTCGCCCCCATTTCTCAGGGTCAGTCGCCATTTTTATGGGTACTGTGCCCTCTTTCACTGGTAGTTAGTATAGCGCCCCCTCACATTTGGGGCCACTATAGTGTCCTCTTGCATTGGTGGTCAGTACAATGCCCCTTACATTGGTGGTCAGTACGGTACCCTTGGTCATTAGTAGTCAGTACAATGCCCCTTACATTGGTGGTCAGTACAATGCCCCTTACATTGGAGGTCAGTACAATGCCCCTTACATTGGAGGTCAGTACAATGCCCCTTACATTGGTGGTCAGTACAATGCCCCTTACATTGGTGGTCAGTACAATGCCCCTTACATTGGTGGTCAGTACAATGCCCCTTACATTGGTGGTCAGTACGGTACCCTCTTACAGCAGTGATTAGTATAGTGCCCCCTTACATTAATGGTCAGTATAGCACCCCATTACAACAGTGGTCAGTAGCGTGCCCTCTTACAACGGTGGCCTGAGTAGTGCCCCTTACCTTAGGGAAGGGTGTTGTGGCCTCTTACATCGGTGGCCAATGTAGTACCCACTTCCCTTGGTAGTCAGTGTAATGCCCCATACCTTGGTGACCAGCGTCATGCCCTCTTACCTCGGTGACCAGTGTAGTGCCTCATACCTTGGTGGCCAGTGTAGTGCCCCATACCTTGGTGACCAGTGTACTGCCCTCTTACATTTATGACCAGTGTAGTGCCCTATACCTTGGTGACCAGAGTAATGCCCCTTACCTTGGTGACCAGTGTAGTGCCCCATACCTTGGTGGCCAGTGTAGTGCCCCTTACCTTGGTGTCCAGTGTAGTGCCCCTTACCTTGGTGGCCAGTGTACTGCCACTTACCTTGGTGGCCAGTGTACTCCCCCTTACCTTGGTGGCCAGTGTAGTGCCACTTACCTTGGTGACCAGTGTACTACCCTTTACCTTGGTGACCAGTGTAGTACCCCTTACCTTGGTGACCAGTGTACTACCCTTTACCTTGGTGACCAGTGTAGTACCCCTTACCTTGGTGACCAGTGTACTGCCCCTTACCTTGGTGACCAGTGTAGTGCCCCATACCTTGGTGGCCAGTGTAGTGCCCCATACCTTGGTGACCAGTGTACTGCCCCTTACCTTGGTGACCAGCGTCATGCCCCATACCTTGGTGACCAGCGTCATGCCCCATACCTTGGTGACCAGCGTCATGCCCCTTACCTTGGTGACCAGTGTAGTTCCCACTTACATTGGTGACCAGTGTACTGCCCCTTACCTTGGTGACCAGTGTGGTTCCCACTTACCTTGGTGACCAGTGTACTGCCCCTTACCTTGGTGACCAGTGTACTGCCCCATACCTTGGTGGCCAGTGTAGTGCCCCATACCTTGGTGGCCAGTGTAGTGCCCCATACCTTGGTGACCAGTGTAGTGCCCCATACCTTGGTGACCAGTGTACTGCCCCTTACCTTGGTGGCCAGTGTACTGCCCCATACCTTGGTGGCCAGTGTACTGCCCCATACCTTGGTGACCAGTGTACTGCCCCATACCTTGGTGGCCAGCGTCATGCCCCATACCTTGGTGACCAGCATCATGCCCCATACCTTGGTGACCAGTGTAGTGCCCCATACCTTGGTGACCAGCATCCTGCCCCATACCTTGGTGACCAGCGTCATGCCCCATACCTTGGTGACCAGTGTAGTGCCCCATACCTTGGTGACCAGCGTCCTGCCCCATACCTTGGTGACCAGTGTAGTGCCCCATACCTTGGTGACCAGCGTCCTGCCCCATACCTTGGTGACCAGTGTAGTTCCACTGACGAATAGAAGGCCAAATATATGCAGATTAAACTTCGGCTTTAAGACGCACGTAGTCAGAAGTCAATCGTTTGAACTTTAACAATTTGCGGCAATGCCTCGCCACAGACCAACGCCATTGCGTGTCTGTATTGGACAGTCCAATGATCACACACAACAGCATCCTCAGGTGTGGTATTTCCTACAAGTGAAGGCATTGATCAGATACCACGTCACACCGATGTCCATTTCACAAAGTCGCAGTTATTTTTGGCCAAGATCTGCAATGCCTGTAGTCTATGGTAGAGAAGAGTCCTCTGCATTGTCCTCAGCTGGTTACAACACCAGGGCGTGTACAGTGATGTGGGGGGTGGAAGGGCCAGGGGAGTTTTAGAAGAATAAAAGGATTGCACATCTCTTCCTGTTCTTTGAACAAAACAAACCGGGTTATGTGCGAAATATAAAGGACCTTTTTTTTTTTCTTTTTAAAGCAGTTGTAGCATTCTGCGAGGATACAATGGAGACATCTCATCTTGTGTAACAAACACACCAAGAGTGGAAAGTTATAACAGGAAGAGGAATCTGTGGGTGAGCTAGAAGACGCCTACTAAGCACTGCAAACCCAGAAAGCAATAATCAAAAAAAAAAAAAAAAAAAGGCCCCATTTTCAGACAGGATGATGGCGCCATTTCACCGGTGATGGTGGACACCATTCCATGATGCGTCAAGCTGGAGAACTGTATCGGATTGGTAGTGTTGTCCCTGAGAGAAGACAAAATCGATGGAGTGTCTTCTACTCGGGAGGATCCAACTGGGCTGTTGGGTGATGCCAGGGAATCCAACGTTTACACTAGATCCATGGCCAGCCTACAAATACTGTGGCTGCTAAATTTTAATATAAGGACACGAAACTGAGCAGGGATCCAGGGATGTCCTCACCCGAGCCGATTCTTCAATCAGCTTCAGGTCCAGGGGCCAAATAAAACCATCTTTCCAAAACGAAACACTGCAAAAATACTGAAAACATCTATCCAGCACTAAAAACTGTATCCAAAGTCAAAAACCCCCAATCCCAAAACTAAGACCATCGATCCCAAAACTAAGACCACCGATCCCAAAACTAAAACCCCCGATCCCAAAACTAAAACCCCTGATCCTAAATGAAGACCACTGATCCCAAAACTAAAACCTCAGATCCCAAATGAAGACCACTGATCCCAAAACTAAAACCTCAGATCCCAAACTAAGACCACCAATCCCAGCGATGTCCTCACTTGAGCCGATTCTTCAATCAGGTTCAGGGCCAGCATACAAATACTGTAGCTGCTAACTTTTAATAGAAGGACACGAAACTGACCAGGGATCCAGCAATGTCCTCACCCGAGCCGATTCTTCAAACCTCCGATCCCAAACTAAGACCCTTAATCCCAAACTAAACTCCCGATCCCAAACTAAAACCCCCAATCCCAGCAATGTCCTCATCCGAGCCGATTCTTCAAACCTCCGATCCCAAACTAAGACCCTTAATCCCAAACTAAACCCCCAATTCCAAACTAAAACCCCCAATCCCAGCGATGTCCTCACCCGAGCCGATTCTTCAACCAGGTTCAGGGCCAGCATACAAATACTGTAGCTGCTAACTTTTAATATTAAAACACGAATCTGACCAGGGATCCAGCATTGTCCTCACTTGAGCCAATTCTTCAAACCCCCAATCCCAAACTAAGACCCCCGATCCCAAACTAAACTCCTGATCCCAAACTAAAACCCCAGATCCCAAACTAAGACCACCGATCCCAAAACTAAAACCCCCGATCCCAAAACTAAAACACCCAATCCCAGCGATGTCCTCACCCGAGCCGATTCTTCAATCAGCTTCAGGTTCAGGGCCAGCATACAAATACTGTAGCTGCTAACTTTTAATATTAAAACACGAATCTGACCAGGGATCCAGCATTGTCCTCACCCGAGCCGATTCTTCAAACCCCCAATCCCAAACTAAGACCCCCGATCCCAAACTAAACTCCCGATCCCAAACTAAGACCACCGATCCCAAAACTAAACCCCTGATCCCAAACTAAGACCACCGAACCCAAAACTAAACTCCCGATCCCAAACTAAGACCACCGAACCCAAAACTAAACCCCCAATCCCAAACTAAATCCCCCGCTTCCAAACTAAATCCCCCGGTCCCAAACTAAATCCCCCGGTCGCAAACTAAATCCCCCGATCCCAAACTAAGAACGCCTAACCCAAACTAAAACAATCGATCTGAAACTAAAACCACCGATCCCAAACTAAGACCACCGATCCCAAACTAAGACCACCGATCCCAAACTAAGACCACCGATCCAAACTAAAACCCCCTATCCCAACTAAGACCACCGATCCCAAACTAAGACCACCGATCCCAAACTAAGACCACCGATCCCAAACTAAGACCACCGATCCAAACTAAAAAAAAACAAAACAAAAAAGAAACACACTTCAGGCTTAAATCACTGCACCCCCCACCCCCAAATCAAGAATATAATTTCTTGCACAAAGTGGAGAACGTAGGGTATTGGCCTCCCAACCAACATGGTGAAGGACACAACCGTCAGCTCCCCCCATAAAGGTATAGCAGGTGGAATGCAGCATCTCACGGTCGGGTTATTCAGACGTTTCCCAGCTATGCAAATATGTTTACATTCAAAATGAATAGACTGCGCGCCGCGTGACCCAGACAGGTCCCTCTTCCGCTCTGACAGCTCGTGTCAGCTCTATGCGTTGGCTGTGCAGCTCTGTGGCTGTATGAGACTTCTGTGTGGTCAAAGTGCAGACAGAGGATGTCAGTAGAGGCATGTAAGGGGGGGGGGGGGGAAGAGAAAGCCACTGTTTCTGCAAAAAGAAAAAATAACACTTTTTTAAAATTTTTACGTAAAAAAAAAAATTATATATATATATATATATATATATATATATATATATATAAAATTTTACATAAAAAAATATAAAAAATTATATATATATATAAATACTTTTTTTTGTAAAAGAAAAAAAAATGATATATACAGGTGAAACTCGAAAAATTTGAATATGGTGCATTCATTCATTTATTTCAGTGATGCAACTTAAAAGGTGAAACTAATATATGAGACTCATTCCATGCAAAGCAAGATAGTTCAAGCCGTGATTTGTCATCATTGTGATGATTATGGCTTACAGCTCATGAAAACCCCAAATCCACAATCTCAGAAAATGAGAATATTGTGAAAAGGTGGAATAATCTCGGCTCAAAGTGTCCCACTCTAATCAGCTCATTCAGCCATAACACCTGCAAAGGGTTCCTGAGCCTTTAAATGGTCTCTCAGTCTGGTTCAGTAGGAATCACAATCATGGGAAAGACTGCTGACCTGACACCATCACTGACACCCTCCATAAGGAGGGAAAGCCTCAAAAGGGAATTGCAGAAGAAGTTGGATGTTCCCAAAGTGCTGTATCAAAGCACATTAATAGAAAGTTATGTGGAAGGGAAAAGTGTGGAAGAAAAAGGTGCACAAGCAGCAGGGGTGACCGCAGCCTGGAGAGGATTGTCAGGAAAAGGCCATTCAAAAGTGTTGGGGACTTTCACAAGGAGTGGACTGAGGCTGGAGTCAGTGCATCAAGAGCCACCACATACAGACGGATCCTGGACATGGGCTTCAAATGTCGTATTCCTCTTGTCAAGTCGCTCCTGAACAACAAACAACGTCAGAAGCGTCTTACCTGGGCTAAAGAAAAACAGACCTGGTCTGGTGCTCAGTGGTCTAAAGTCCTCTTTTCTGATGAGAGCAACTTTTTCATCTCATTTGGAAACCAAGGACCCCGAGTATGGAGGAAGAATGGAGAGGCCCAAGGACCCCGAGTATGAAGGAAGAATGGAGAGGCCCAAGGACCCCGAGTATGGAGGAACAATGGAGAGGCACAAGGACCCCGAGTATGGAGGAACAATGGAGAGGCACAAGGACCCCGAGTATGGAGGAAGAATGGAGAGGCCCAAGGACCCCGAGTATGGAGGAAGAATGGAGAGGCCCAAGGACCCCGAGTATGGAGGAAGAATGGAGAGGCACAAGGACCCCGAGTATGGAGGAAGAATGGAGAGGCACACACTGCAAGATGCTTGAAGTCCAGTGTGAAGTTTCCACAGTCTGTGTTGATTTGGGGAGCCATGTCATCTGCTGGTGTTGGCCCACTGTGCTTCATTAAGTCCAGGGTCACCGCAGCCGTCTACCAGGAGATTTTGGAGCACTTCATGCTTCCTTCTGCAGACGAGCTTTATGGGGATGCTGACTTCATTTTCCAGCAGGACTTGGCACCGCCCACACTGCCAAAAGCACCAAAACCTGGTTCAATGACCGTGGGATTACTGTGCTTGATTGGCCAGCAAACTGGCCTGACCTGAACCCCATAGAGAATCTATGGGGCATTGCCAAGAGAAAGATGAGAGACATGAGACCGAACAATGCAGAAGAGCTGAAGGCCGCTATTGAAGCATCCTGGTCTTCCATAACACCTCAGCAGTGCCCCAGGCTGATAGCTTCCATGCCACGCCGCATTGAGGCAGTAATTGCTGCAAAAGGGGCCCAAACCAAGTACTGAGTACATATGCAGCTTCTACTTTTCAGAGGTCCGATATTGTTCTATGTACAATCCGTGTTTTATTGATTGCATGGAATATTCTCATTTTCTGAGATTGTGGATTTGGGGTTTTCATGAGCTGTAAGCCATAATCATCACAATGATGACAAATCACGGCTGGAACTATCTTGCTTTGCATGGAATGAGTCTCATATATTAGTTTCACCTTTTAAGTCGCATTACTGAAATAAATGAACTTTTGCACCATATTCTAATTTTTCGAGTTTCACCTGTATTATAATTTTTTTTTTATGTAAAAAAAATTATATATATTTTATTTTTTACGTAAAAAAATTATATTTTTATATATATGTGTGTATATATATATATATATATATATATATATATATATATATATATATATATATATGCCTTGTCTTGCTCCTGTTCATCACTTAGGGGCCTACTATGGAGATTGCTGAGATAAAAGTTTTAGGACGTACTCTAAAACCACTTCACCGTCTAAAAGTCCTAATCGAAAGTTGGACCGCTGAATCAAAAAAGGAAATTAAAACAACAAAAAAATGGGTATTTTACAGAACAAGGAAGAAGTAAGTCATCGGCAACATTTTTGAGAAGAAAGGAGAAAACTTTACGATATCGGCTAAAAAAAAAGGACTTTCCTTTTTCAATGTACTTTTAATTCTTCAAGACCAACTCTGGTCAAAACTTTTTTTATTCAACTAGGGATTTTTTTTTTATTGCTTCCTACTGGGGAGAATTGCCTTCACTTCCTGTGGGGTCACCAGGACAGGATGTCTAACCAACAGGGATTTGTCCATCAATTAAAAATAAAAAAAAAACATAAAATGTGGTTCTAACCCTTTCCCAATGCATTATTAAAAAAATAAATAAAAAATAAATAAATAAAATACCCCAAAAAAGGGGCATTTTACAGAACAAGGAAGAAGTAAATTATTGGCAACATTTTTGAGAAGAAAGAAGAAAACTTTACGATATCGGCTAATAAAAAAGGACTTTCCATTTTCAATGTACTTTTAATTTTTCAAGACCAACTCTGGTCAAAACTTTTTTTTTTTTGTTTTTTAACTAGGGATTTTTTTTTTATTGCTTCCTACTGGGGAGAATTGCCTTCACTTCCTGTGGGGTCACCAGGACAGGATTCTACCCAACAGGGACTTGTCCATCAATTAAAAATAAAAAAAAAAACATAAAATGTGGTTCTAACTCTTTCCCAATGCATTATTAAAATAAATAAATAAATAAAAAAAATCAAAAAAAAAAAAAAAAAATCGAGAATTTGAATATAGAGTACAAAAAGAACGTTTTGTCCACCTGGGTGTTTATTTGAAAACCTTCTTAATATGTTCATTGTCAGATGTTATTCAGACTGGCCATAAACAGAAGATGGTGGCCATAAGGTCCACTTGTACTATCTTAGCAAGAGATTATGTCCTGTTGGGAAATCTCAGGTGCTAGTTGAAAAATTGTGCAGAAAAACCCCATCCCAGTCAATTGTGGTTTGGGGAGGCTCCTCGCTTTTCATCCCACCGTTATGGTCTGGAATTGCCCCAGATTCACGTTTGAGAACAAGCTAGAGAACCAATAAGCAGCCTTTCAAAACAAAGGTTGTGAGAATCTTCCAGCAAACCAATTCTTCTCAACTGAGCACCAGATCTCAGAAATGGAAAGAAACTGAAAACATTGTACTGAAGATCTGGTTACAGATGGAGAGCATTCGAAAAAAATATCCTGATAGTTCTTGTGGGCCTCCCTTGGCTTGACCAACCTGCTGCACAGAGCAGATTCACCCAAGTTCACCGGCTGGAAGTGAATAGGGGTCTTTTGGATCTCCCAGCAGTCTTCTCCTGGAAAGTAGCCCTGGCCATTAGCCCTTCCATGCTGGCCCAAATCCAAATAAAACCTAGGAAAATCCAAAAAGGGGTTCTATGTCATAATGGCCCCCATAAGACCTTGTACCATGTCATCAATGCTTGCCTAATTGGTCTTTTGGATCCCTCAGCAGTCTTCTCCTGGATAGTAGCTCTAGCCATCAGCCCTCCCATGCTGGCCCAAATCCAAATAAAACCTAGGAAAATCCAAAAAAAGGGGTTCTACATCATAATGAGCCCCATAAAACCTTGTCCAATTTCATCAATGCTTGCCTACTGGGTCTTTTGGATCCCCCAACAGTCTTCTCCTGGAAAGTAGCCCTGGCCTCCAGCCCTCCTATGCTGGCTCAAATCCAAATAAAACCTAGGAAAATCCAAAAAGGGGTTCTATGTCATAATGGCCCCCATAAGACCTTGTACCATGTCATCAATGCTTGCCTAATTGGTCTGTTGGATCCCCCAGCAGTCTTCTCCTCGAAAGTAGCTCTGGCCCATGCCGGCTCAAATCCAAATACAACCTAGGAAAATCCAAAAAAGGGTTCTACAACAGAATGACCACCATAAGACCTTGTACCATGTCATCAATGCTTGCCTAATTGGTGTTTTGGATCCCCCAGCAGTCTTCTCCTGGATAGTAGCTCTGACCATCAGCCCTCCCATGCTGGCCCAAATCCAAATAAAACCTAGGAAAATCCAAAAAAGGGGTTCTACATCATAATAGCCAGCATAAGACCTTGTACCATGTCATCAATGCTTGTCTACTGGGTCTTTTGGATCCCCCAACAGTCTTCTGGAAAGTATCCCTGGCCATTTGCCCTTCCATGCTGGCCCAAATCCAAATAAAACCTGGGAAAAAGCCAAAGAGGGGTTCTACATCATAATGACTCCCATAAGACCTTGTACTGTGTCATCAATGCTTGCCTAATTGATCTTTTGGATCCCCCAGCAGTCTTCTCCTCAAAAGTAGCTCTGGCCCATGCCTGCTCAAATCCAAATAAAACCTAGGAAAATACAAAAAGGGGTTCTACATCATAATGACCCCCATAAGACCTTGTACCATGTCATCAATGCTTGCCTAATTGGTCTTTTGGATCCCCCAGCAGCCTTCTCCTCAAAAGTAGCTCTGGCCCATGCTGGCCCAAATCCAAATAAAACCTAGGAAAATCCAAAAAAGGGTTCTGCATCATAATGACCCCCATAAGATCTTGTACCATGTCATCAATGCTTGCCTACTGGCCCATTCCTCTGAAAGGTCTTCTGGGCCTCCCTTGACTTGATCAACCTGCTGCACAGAGCAGATTCACCCAAGTTCACCGGCTGGAAGTGAATAGGGGTCTTTTGGATCCCCCAGCAGTCTTCTCCTGGAAAGTAGCCCTGGCCATCAGCCCTCCCATGCTGGCCCAAATCCAAATAAAACCTGGGAAAATCCAAAAAAAGGTTCTACATCATAATGACCTCCATAAGACCTTGTACCATGTCATCAATGCTTGCCTACTGGCCCATTCCTCTGAAAGGCCTTCTGGGCCTCCCTTGGCTTGATCAACCTGCTGCACAGAACAGATTCACCCAAGTTCACTGGCTGGAAGTGAATAAGGGTCTTCTGGATCCCCCAGCAGTCTTCTCCTGGAAAGTAGCCCTGGCCATCAGCCCTCCCATGCTGGCCCAAATCCAAATAAAACCTAGGAAAATCCAAAAAAGGGGTTCTACATCATAACCCCCATACGACCTTGTACCAGGCCATCAATTCTTGTCTACTGGCCCATTCCTCTGAAAGGCATTCTGGACCTCCCTTGCCTTGATCAACCTGCTGCACAGAGCAGATTCATTCAAGTTCACCAGCTGGAAGTGAATAGGGGTCTTTTGGGTCCCCCAGCAGTCTTCTTCTGGAAAGTAGCCCTGGCCATCGGCCCTCCCATGCTGGCCCAAATCCAAATAAAACCTAGGAAAATCCAAAAAAGGGGTTTTACATCATAATGACCACCATAAGACCTTGTACCATGTCATCATTGCCTGCCTAATTGGTCTTTTGGATCCCCCAGCAGTCTTCTCCTCAAAAGTAGCTCTGGCCCATGCTGGCTCAAATCCAAATAAAACATAGGAAAATCCAAAAAAGGGTTCTACATCATAATGACCACCATAAGACCTTGTACCATGTCATCAATGCTTGCCTAATTGGTCTTTTGGATCCCCCAGCAGTTTTCTCCTGGATAGTAGCTCTAGCCATCAGCCGTCCCATGCTGGCCCAAATCCAAATAAAACCTAGGAAAATCCAAAGAGGGGTTCTACATCATAATGACCCCCCTAAGATCTTATACCAGGTCATCAATGCTTGCCTAATTGGTCTTTTGGATCCCCCAGCAGTCTTCTCCTTGAAAGCAGCTCTGGCCCATGCTGGCTCAAATCCAAATAAAACCTAGGAAAATCCAAAAAAGGGTTCTACATCATAATGACCTCCATAAGACCTTGTACCATGTCATCAATGCTTGCCTACTGGCCCATTCCTCTGAAAGGCCTTCTGGGCCTCCCTTGGCTTGATCAACCTGCTGCACAGAGCAGATTCACCCAAGTTCACTGGCTGGAAATCAATAGGGGTCTTTTGGATCCCCCAGAAGTCTTCTCCTGGAAAGTAGCCCTGGCCTCCAGCCCCCCCATGCTGGCCCAAATCCAAATAAAACCTAGGAAAATCCAAAAAAAGGGTTCTACATCATAACCCCCATACAACCTTGTATCAGGCCATCAATGCTTGCCTACTGGCCCATTCCTCTGAAAGGTCTTCAAGGCCTCCTTTGGCTTGATCAACCTGCTGCACAGAGCAGATTCACCCAAGTTCACCGGCTGGAAGTGAATGGGGGTCATTTGGATCCCCCAGCAGTCTTCTCCTGGAAAGTAGCCCTGGCCATCAGCCCTCCCATGCTGGCCCAAATCCAAATAAAACCTAGGAAAATCCAAAAAGGGGTTCTACATCATAATGACCCGCATACGACCTTGTACCAGGTCATCAATGCTTGCCTACTGGCCCATTCTTCGGGGGAGTGGACCTTCCCTACTAAAGCTTTTGGACCACTGGGTTGGTTGGGGGTTCAAAGGACGCTTTTACCAGTTCACCCAAAAAAACCAAGTTGACCATTTGCCGCAAACATCCAACCACAGCGAATCGGAACAATTCTCTGCACTCCACGAGAGCCGATTAGCTCCTTGCCCGTTGGAAATCACTTGACCTCACTTTGATTATTTTCTAGACGTTTGTCAAAGTTATCAACTTCCAATGGACATCTTTATTACCTTCACCTTAGAAGATCCAGAAGAGTCGTGCCGAACTCCACACTGGACTACCGTGTTTGCATGTTTTCTTAGATAAATATTAGCTCAAAAGGGAGGAAAATATTTTATGATCCCTCAACTGCAGCCGCTGGTGCTGACTATGGATAGGTGGTTCAAAAGGGTTCAATAGGGAGACAGATACGTCTATCATTCCAAAACGATGATGTTCCTCCCACTGACACCAATGATGGGGCACTATTCCTCCCACTGACACCAATGATGGGGCACGATTCCTTCCCCTGACACCAATGATGGGGCACTATTCCTTCCCCTGACACCAATGATGGGGCACTATTCCTCCCACTGACACCAATGATGGGGCACTATTCCTCCCACTGATATCAATCATGGGACACTATTCCTCCCACTGACACCAGTGAGGTGGCACTGTTCCTCCCACTGACACCAATGATGGGGCACTATTCCTCCCACTGATATCAATCATGGGACACTATTCCTCCCACTGACACCAATGAGGTGGCACTGTTCCTCCCACTGACACCAATGAGGTGGCACTGTTCCTCCCACTGACACCAATGAGGTGGCACTGTTCCTCCCACTGACACCAATGAGGTGGCACTGTTCCTCCCACTGACACCAATGAGGTGGCACTGTTCCTCCCACTGACACCAATGAGGTGGCACTGTTCCTCCCACTGACACCAATGAGGTGGCACTGTTCCTCCCACTGACACCAATGAGGTGGCACTGTTCCTCCCACTGACACCAATGAGGTGGCACTGTTCCTCCCACTGACACCAATGAGGTAGTGTCCCATCATTGGTGTCAGTGGGAGGAATAGTGCCCCATCATTGGTATCAGTGGGAGGAATAGTGCCCCATCATTGGTGTCAGTGGGAGGAATAGTGCCCCATCATTGGTATCAGTGGGAGGAATATTGCCCCATCATTGGTGTCAGTGGGAGGAATAGTGCCCCATCATTGGTATCAGTGGGAGGAATAGTGCCCCATCATTGGTATCAGTGGGAGGAATATTGCCCCATCATTGGTGTCAGTGGGAGGAATAGTGCCCCATCATTGGTGTCAGTGGGAGGAATAGTGCCCCATCATTGGTGTCAGTGGGAGGAATAGTGCCCCACCATTGGTGTCAGTGGGAGGAATAGTGCCCCACCATTGGTGTCAGTGGGAGGAATAGTGCCCCACCATTGGTGTCAGTGAAAGGAATAGTGCCCCATCATTGGTGTCAGTGGGAGGAATAGTGTCCCACCATTGGTGTCAGTGGGAGGAATAGTGCCCCACCATTGGTGTCAGTGGGAGGAATAGTGCCCCACCATTGGTGTCAGTGGGAGGAATAGTGCCCCACCATTGGTGTCAGTGGGAGGAATAGTGCCCCACCATTGGTGTCAGTGGGAGGAATAGTGCCCCATCATTGGAATCAGTGGGAGGAATAGTGCCCCATCATTGGAGTCAGTGGGAGGAATAGTGCCCCATCATTGGTGTCAGTGGGAGGAATAGTGCCCCATCATTGGTGTCAGTGGGAGGAATAGTGCCCCATCATTGGTGTCAGTGGGAGGAATAGTTCCCCATCATTGGTGTCAGTGGAAGGAATAGTGTCCCATCATTGGTGTCAGTGGGAGGAATAGTGCCCCATCATTGGTGTCAGTGGGAGGAATAGTGCCCCATCATTGGTATCAGTGGGAGGAATAGTGCCCCATCATTGGTGTCAGTGGGAGGAATAGTGCCCCATCATTGGTATCAGTGGGAGGAATAATGTCCCATCATTGGTGTCAGTGGGAGGAATAGTGCCCCATCATTGGTGTCAGTGGGAGGAATAGTGCCCCACCATTGGTGTCAGTGTAAGGAATAGTGCCCCATCATTGGTGTCAGTGGGAGGAATAGTGTCCCACCATTGGTGTCAGTGGGAGGAATAGTGCCCCACCATTGGTGTCAGTGGGAGGAATAGTGCCCCATCATTGGTATCAGTGGGAGGAATAATGTCCCATCATTGGTGTCAGTGGGAGGAATAGTGTCCCATCATTGGTGTCAGTGGGAGGAATAGTGCCCCATCATTGGTGTCAGTGGGAGGAATAGTGCCCCATCATTGGTGTCAGTGAAAGGAATAGTGTCCCATCATTGGTGTCAGTGGAAGGAATAGTGCTCAATCATTGGTGTCAGTGGGAGGAATAGTGCCCCATCATTGGTGTCAGTGGGAGGAATAGTGTCCCATCATTGGTGTCAGTGGAAGGAATAGTGCTCAATCATTGGTGTCAGTGGGAGGAATAGTGCCCCATCATTGGTGTCAGTGGGAGGAATAGTGTCCCATCATTGGTGACAGTGGGAGGAATAGTGTCCCATCATTGGTGTCAGTGGGAGGAATAGTGTCCCATCATTGGTGTCAGTGGGAGGAATAGTGCCCCATCATTGGTGTCAGTGGGAGGAATAGTGCCCCATCATTGGTGTCAGTGGGAGGAATAGTGTCCCATCATTGGTATCAGTGGGAGGAATAGTACCCCATCATTGGTGTCAGTGGGAGGAATAGTGCCCCATCATTGGTGTCAGTGGGAGGAATAGTGCTCCATCATTGGTGTCAGTGGGAGGAATAGTGCCCCATCATTGGTGTCAGTGGGAGGAATAGTGCCCCATCATTGGTGTCAGTGGGAGGAATAGTGCCCCGTCACTGGTGTTTTTTAGGGCCAGGAATTGACAAGAAAATCTTCCAATCCGGAGATTGTGGTGATGAGGAAATTGAGCGATTATTCGATGTCCTCAGGGCTCCAAACTGGAAATGTCACTTTGATTCCAGAGAGAACAAGTGACACCTTTCACTTTTCCTCTGGCTCTCCAGTCTTCTCCGCCGTGACCGTGACTAGAGGAGGGGTGCAAGTTCATGAAACAGAAAAATGTGGAAGAGGAAAAATAAATGTCTCCGGGTTGTGGAATGAAAAAAAAAAGAAAATGTGGACGATCTGTGAAGGAGGATCGATGTACGGAGCCATTGATGTGAGCGGAAATATATGGAGGTCAGGGGGAGGGGGGAGGGATTTGGCTGCCATTCCAGGGAGTGGAAAACTACAAGTCCCAGCATGGCCTGTATATAGAGTACCCAGGAGACTCATGGGCCCAGCGGGCGTACAGACCCGGGAATTCAGCACAGGGATGGTGGGAACCCCTCATAATGGGCACAGCGGGTGTACAGACCCAGAACTCAGCACAGAGATGGTGGGAACCCCTCATAATGGGCACAGCCGGTGTACGGACCCGGGAACGGTTCTAAAGTCAGACGGCGCTCGGTATTGGACGATTCTTCTGACACCGAAGCTCCCATCCAGTCTCCATCCCGGCTTGTGACATCACCAACCAACATGTTCTCCACCAGAACCTCGTCCCAGGGACAACCTGTTGGCTTCTGATTGGCTGTTACAGGGAAGAGAGGCGGTCCCCATTTCAGGCAGTGCTGCGATTATTTCCCCCACCCCCATTGAAGGGCTGAGTTGGGGGTGGAGTCTTCTGGTCAAGGTCCGGGACCTCTGCTGCAGAGGAAGCACAGCTTGGTCTCGAACACGCCCCCCTGGCCTTCTGATTGGACAGGGGGCGGTTCTGGAGTTACTTTATTCCATTTGCCACCAATGAATGGGCAGCTCAGCTCAGACACTCACAGGGGCGGTCCACCTTAAAAAGTGATGGGTGGGTGGAGTCACCTAATCCTTGGTTCCCGCCCACCCTATAGTTCCCGCCCACCTTGGAGTTTTTGGTGGCTCTGCCCACTTTGGAGAATGCCATCTCCATCCCATGGAATAAAAAGTCGGGAATTCAGCGCAGAGATCTTGCCGATTTCCCGGGTGACACTCTTCAGCATCCGCTGGGGTGGAGTGCTCCTTTAAATACCTTCTACGGGACGACTCCAATCGTTTTCCTCTCGCGCCGTGTCGCCGCATAAATTCGATGAAGATAAAAATCTGGAGAACGTTCGGGATTTAGCGGCTCGTTTGATTCTGAGTCGACTTCATAAGGCGCTGGTCGGCGACCAACCGCAAAACACGAGACGGGATTGCGAAGATCGAGGGATTGTACCATTCGCCTGCTGGGAGAGGATCTGCATCTCGTACAATCGTACCGGTAGATTATTCCACGACTTTCGACAATCTAAGATCTTCATACAACCTGAACCCTGACTTGGGAATTCACACTTTTTTATTTTAGGCCAACTATACAATCTGATTGTACGGTGTATGGCCGGCTTTAGGCCCCTGTCTCAGGTCAAGTTACAAATCTTTGAAAAGCTGGCCACACACCATACAATCAGATTGCACAATCGCCTTTAGAGTCACCATCGTGTAGTACGATGCCCGATTTGATACCACAAGTCTTTTGCCTCTATTACAGCATTTCGGTAAAGTTTAGGAGGGTCATACAATCAGATTGTATTGTGTATGGCAGGTTTTAGATCCCTGTCTCAGGTCAAGCTACAATCTCTTTAAATCTGGCCACACACCATACAATCAGATTGTACAATCTCCTGTAGATCTACCATCGTGTAGTACGATGCCCAATTTGATACCACAAGTCTTGCCCCTCTATTACACCGTTTCGGTAAAGTTTAGGAGGGTCATACAATCAGATTGTATTGTCTATGGCAGGTTTTCGATCCCTCTCTCAGGTCAAGCTACAATCTCTTAAAAGCTGGCCACACACCATACAATCTGATTGTACAACCTCATTTAAATTGATCAAAACCCATATTTCTTTAGACCGACCATACAATCTGATTGCACAATCGCCTTCAGAGTCACCATCATGTAATACAATCCCTGATTTGATACCACAAGTCTTGCCCCTCTATTACACCGTTTCGGTAACGTTTAGGAGGGTCATACAATCAGATTGCATAGTGTATGGCCAGCTTTAGGCCCCTGTCTCAGGTCAAGCTCTTTAAATCTGGCCACACACCATACAATCAGATTGTACAATCTCATTCAGATTGACCAGAACTACGTAGAAGAAGCCCGCGTGATATATCCAGTTAGTATCCAATCAGGCAGGACCTTTTTCATTGTCGGTAGACCTAAAGCGATTGTACAATCAGATTGAACGGGCGTAAGGTTGACCCTACACGCCGATTGTACAATCTCCATACAATCTTCTTTAGATTTACCAAAAAGGACATAGAAGAAGCCCAAAACGATATATCCAATTAGTATCCAATCAGGCAGGGCCTTTTTCATTGTCGGTAGACCTAAAGCGATTGTACAATCAGATTGAACGGGCGTAAGGTTGACCCTACACGCCGATTGTACAATCTCCATACAATCTTCTTTAGATTTACCAAAACGACATAGAAGAAGCCAATCAGTATCCAATCAGGCAGAGCCTTTGTCGGTAGACGAGTCTAAACCATCCATTCAATGCTCGGTGGACCTCCAGGAGATTGTACAATCAGATTGAATGGGTGTAAGGTTGACCCCACACACTGTACAATCTCCAATCTTCTTTAGATTTACCAAAACGACATAGAAGAAGCCCAAAACAATATATCCAATCGGGCCGGACCTTTACTTCATAGCTGTCGGTAGACCTGAAGCGATTGTACAATCAGATTGAACGGGCGTAAGGTTGACCCCACACTCTGATTGTACAATCTCCATACAATCTCCTTCAGATTTACCAAAACAACATAGAAGAAGCTCAAAACGATGTATCCAATCAGGCAGGACCTTTGTCGGTAGACGAGTCTAAACCATCCATTCAATTCTCGGTGGACCTCCAGGAGATTGTACAATCAGATTGAATGGGCGTAAAGTTGACCCCTACACTCCGATTGTACAATCGGATTGTATAGCGCCGTTTTAAGAAGGAAGGGGGGGTAGTCGGTGGATCTGGCGATCTAGTTGGGGACCTGCTGTCCTTTCATATCAGGATTACAAAATACACAAAAATTAAAAAAACGAGAAAACGAGAAAAGTATATCTGTCGTCGGTTTAGGTTTCTACCAGCCACCCTACGGCGCTACGTTGCGCCACATTCGTTTTGCGCCTGCGAAGCCAGAATCCCATCGATGCAGCAAAGTCTCCGATCGATCGGCGGCCAATCGGTGGCTCCCGTCTCACGTACCCCAGGAGATCTTCTGCCGTTCGGATGCCAAATGACTCCGAGCTCAGGAAGTCAGACGCCTGCAAGCAACTTTTGCGGACAGAAGGTTCCGCGAGCGATTGGCCGAGACTTAGTTATAAAAGAGACGGGAGAAAGGGGTCCTACCTTGGCGTCGGTGGCGGGGCCCCTACGGTGGCCGGTCCCTGGCGGTGTGGCTCCTCTCGGTAGCTGGGGGTTCAACTTGCTGCTCAGTTCAGATCCTCAGCCAGCGAGGTGTGGCTCCTGCCACAAGGAGGAAATACTTCCCTCTGTTTGCTCAGATGAGAGACGGCGGCTCCGGAGCGCACCCTATGGCCGGCGGAGGAACTACAAGACCCACAGAAAAAAAAAAGGGGGGGGGGAGGGGAGGGGATGGATAGCTTCCAAACTTTTTTTTTTTTAACCACTGAGAAACTTTCTTCTCAAAGAGGAGGAGTGATTACACCGAGACTCGTCTTCCTGGGAAAGAAAACAAAAAATATCCCCTGAAAGTAGACCTGTTGTTAAAGTGCAAAAACAAAAGAGGAGCAAAGAGGAGCCGACGTCAGTGAATATATAAAAGGAACAGAATTAATATAAAAAAGTAAATAAATCCGGAATAATAAAGTGATGTAATATACAGAATATATCATTATTATTATACAGGATTTATACAGAGAATTACAATATAGGAATAATAGAATATAAAATATAGTGGAGAATATAATAAAATAATATAGTAAATACAATACATTTTTATATATATATCTATCTATATATCTATCTATCTATATATATATATATTACATATATAGCAAATCAAAAATTAATAATGTAATATATTAAATATTATATAGTAGTACATAATATGGCGAATCTAATAATTAAAGTAATACAAATACCATATAATAATTTACTAAATATTATAATATATATTTATTTACATATATAAATACAGATATATAGATAGTATAAAAATAATATATATAGTATATAATAGAATTATAATAAATATATTAAAATAATACTGTATAATAAAGTAATATAATTAAATCTGTGTGTGTATGTATATATATATTATAATTCAGTAAATCTAAAAAAAATCTAATAAAGTACTATAATAAATATTATATACTTGATATATTTATTAGAATTCTATTATATACTATATATATTATTTTTATACTATCTATATATTTGTATTTATATATGTAAATGTGTATATAACATTTATTACATTATTATACAGTATTTGTATTACTTTATGAGATTCGCCATATTATACACTACTATATAATATTTAATATATTATGCTATTACATTTTTTTTTTATATATATATATATATATATATATATATAAAATTCAGTAAATCTAAAAAAAATCTAATAAAGCAATATAATAAATATTATATACAATATACTTAATATATTTATTAGAATTCTATTATATACTATATATATTATTTTTAGACTATCTATATATCTGTATTTAAATATGTATATAATATTTATTATATTATTATACAGTATTTGTATTACTTTTATTAGATTCGCCATATTATAAACTACTATATAATATTTAATATATTAAGTTATTACTTTTTTTGATTTATTATATATATATATATATATATATATACATATATATATATATATTTCAGTAAATCTACAAGAAAATATAATAAAGTAATATAATAAATATTATATACTTAATATATTTATTAGAACTCTATTATATACCATATATATTATTTTTATACTATCTACATATCTGTATTTATATATGTAAATATGTATATAATATTTAGTACATTATTATACAGTATTTGTATTACTTTATTAGATAATATTATGTACTACTATATAATATTTAATATATTACGTTATTAAATTTTTTGATTTTATATATATTTCAGTAAATCTAAAAAAAATCTAATAAAGTACTATAATAAATATTATATACTTGATATATTTATTAGAATTCTATTATATACTATATATATTATTTTTATACTATCTATATATTTGTATTTATATATGTAAATATGTATATAACATTTATTACATTATTATACAGTATTTGTATTACTTTATGAGATTCGCCATATTATACACTACTATATAATATTTAATATATTATGCTATTACATTTTTTTTTTATATATATATATATATATAAAATTCAGTAAATCTAAAAAAAATCTAATAAAGCAATATAATAAATATTATATACAATATACTTAATATATTTATTAGAATTCTATTATATACTATATATATTATTTTTAGACTATATATCTGTATTTAAATATGTATATAATATTTATTATATTATTATACAGTATTTGTATTACTTTAATTATTAGATTCGCCATATTATAAACTACTATATAATATTTCATATATTACATTATTAAACTTTTTTGATTTATTATATATGTAATATATATATATATATATATATATATATATATATATATATATATATATAATTCAGTTAATCTAAAAAAAATCTAATAAAGTACTATAATAAATATTATATACTTAATATATTTATTAGAATTTTATTATATACTATATATATGATTTTTATACTATCTATATATCTGTATTTATATATGTAAATATGTATATAATATTTATTACATTATTATACAGTATTTGTATTACTTTGAGATTCACCATATTATACACTACTATATAATATTTAATATATTAAGTTATTACTTTTTTTGATTTATTATATATATATATATATATATATATATATTTCAGTAAATCTACAAGAAAATATAATAAAGTAATATAATAAATATTATATACTTAATATATTTATTAGAACTCTATTATATACCATATATATTATTTTTATACTATCTATATATCTGTATTTATATATGTAAATATGTATATAATATTTAGTACATTATTATACAGTATTTGTATTACTTTATTAGATAATATTATGTACTACTATATAATATTTAATATATTACGTTATTAAATTTTTTTGATTTTATATATTTCAGTAAATCTAAAAAAATTCTAATAAAGTAATATAATAATTATATATTATATATAGTATATAATATGGAAAATGGTATAAACCTAATATAGTAATATAAATACTGTACAATAAAGTAAAAATATAATATATAGATATGGCTATACAGTATATAGTATAATTAGAATATATATAGTATATAATTTAGTAACTACATATAATAAACATAAAATAATAAAAAAAATATTGTATCTGTTATTATTATTAGTATACAGGATTTATATAGCACCAACGGTTGGCGCTATATAAATCCTGTATAATAATAACATATACTGTGTAATATATTTTTATATAATAATAAAAACCATAATAAAGGAAATTATTAATATAATAAATATAATGAAGTAAAAAAAAAAAAGTCTTTGTCTGAGTCCCTAAACATCACATGGCCTCTGATGAGCACAATGAGTGTTTCACTGCATTAGAGCCTGCATGGAGTGTTCTGTTTCCGGCTCGCACTCACAGCATTGGCCAGGGCAGTCCCGATGCCGAAACGTCATTTCCCGGATCTCGCAGTCTGATGTGCAAGAGAAAAAAAAAGGCGTGGTGCAATTTTGCGCTGCACAATCCGCCGCGCTGTAACATGCTGCTCCGCATAGAATCACAAAAAAAGAAGGTTACGCAGGCGAGCGGCCTGAGAGCAGCGACACGGGCCCCACTGCAACGCTGACAGGCGGCGGAGCCCCTTTTTGCACCTTTTTAAGTTTGTTTTTAGTTTCAATCTCATTTTTTTAAAATTTTTAGCCAATAGGAAGTCAGTTAGTAGGTAAGAAAAAGTGTCCCTGGCCCGCCCCCGTCATTCATTGCATTTCAGTTCTTTTAAATCATGGAGGCTCAGTACCCTATGTGGGCGTTGGTTATGCAAATGCAGCCTGCCTAGGAACGCCCACTCCCCTAGACTGACATCCGCCCATCAGGGCATTTTGATATTTTCATAACTCCTCCCACTACTCCCACTACAACTCTAGAGAGGAGTACTGAGGCAGAGTGATGTGTTTTCAGGAAACTATGTACAGCCCCTCCCACCAGCCACAATCTGCCTGCATTGCATAGAGAAGCACAGAGGCCCACTGAGGATATCGCTGGTTCTAAGTATGTAACGAAATCAGAAGTCCCGGTTTTATGCCATCGAGGATGAATATGCAGAGCTGGCCTAACAGTGCTGGACACCAACGGAGGAGATTGGGACTGGTTCTCTTTAAAGTGTCCCTGACTCTCCCTCTCCCATGAATCACAAGACCGTCCCGAGGATTCACATCAGCTGCTCATTTCCAGCCCCCCCTCCCCTCCTCCGATATGGAGACAATTATGAATCATCTTCCCAGTCTGAATAAAGAATCCCGAAAAATAGGATCTACTTGTCTGCTGTGCCCAATATGAGGGGTTTCCACCATCCCTGTGCTGAGTTCCCGGGTCTGTACACCCGCTGTGCCCATTATGAGGGGTTCCCACCATCCCTGTGCTGAGTTCCCGGGTCTGTACACCCGCTGTGCCCATTATGAGGGGTTCCCACCATCCCTGTGCTGAGTTCCCGGCTCTGTACACCCGCCGTGCCCATTATGAGGGGTTCCCACCATCCCTGTGCTGAGTTCCCGGCTCTGTACACCCGCCGTGCCCATTATGAGGGGTTCCCACCATCCCTGTGCTGAGTTCCCGGCTCTGTACACCCGCCGTGCCCATTATGAGGGGTTCCCACCATCCCTGTGCTGAGTTCCCGGCTCTGTACACCCGCTGTGCCCATTATGAGGGGTTCCCGCCATCCCTGTGCTGAGTTCCCGGCTCTGTACACCCGCTGTGCCCATTATGAGGGGTTCCCACCATCCCTGTGCTGAGTTCCCGGCTCTGTACACCCGCTGTGCCCATTATGAGGGGTTCCCGCCATCCCTGTGCTGAGTTCCCGGGTCTATACACCTGCTGTGCCCATTATGAGGGGTTCCCACCATCCCTGTGCTGAGTTCCCGGGTCTGTACGCCCGCTGTGCCCATTATGAGGGGTTCCCACCATCCCTGAGCTGCGTTCCCGGGTCTGTATGTCCCGCTGTGCCCATTATGAGGGGTTCCCGCCATCCCTGTGCTGAGTTCCTGGGTCTATACACCTGCTGTGCCCATTATGAGGGGTTCCCACCATCCCTGAGCTGCGTTCCCGGGTCTGTATGTCCCGCTGTGCCCATTATGAGGGGTTCCCATCATCCCTGTGCTGAGTTCCCGGGTCTGTACACCCGCCACGCCCATTATGAGGGGTTCCCACCATCTCTGATAGATTTTGGAAGAATAGAAGAGGAGGAGCCAGGTAGGTTAGCATTTCTCATCAGAAGTCAGATGCTGACTCAGCTTTTCAGGCTCCACCTATAACTAAAACATCACTTTTCGGGGGACTGACCTTTTATTTTTATTATTTATTTCAGGTATTTATATATCAGCGTCAATCGACATATATATATTGTACATTCACTTCCGTCCCTGACCATTGGGGGGCGTACAATCTAGGGTCCCTGACCCTTGGGGGGCGTACAATCTAAGGTCCCTGACCCTCGGGGGGGCGTACAATCTAGGGTCCCTGACCCTCGGGGGGGCGTACAATCTAAGGCCCCTGACCATTGGGGGGCGTACAATCTAGGGTCCCTGACCCTTGGGGGGCGTACAATCTAGGGTCCCTGACCCTCGGGGGCGTACAATCTAAGGCCCCTGACCATTGGGGGGCGTACAATCTAAGGTCCCTGACCCTTGGGGGGCGTACAATCTAGGGTCCCTGACCCTCGGGGGGGCGTACAATCTAGGGTCCCTGACCCTCGGGGGGCGTACAATATAAGGTCCCTGACCCTCGGGGGGGCGTACAATCTAAGGTCCCTGACCCTCGGGGGGCGTACAATCTAGGGTCCCTGACCCTCGGGGGGCGTACAATCTAGGGTCCCTGACCCTCGGGGGGCGTACAATCTAGGGTCCCTGACCCTCGGGGGGCGTACAATCTAGGGTCCCTGACCATTGGGGGGCGTACAATCTAGGGTCCCTGACCCTTGGGGGGCGTACAATCTAGGGTCCCTGACCCTCGGGGGGCGTACAATCTAGGGTCCCTGACCCTCAGGGGGGCGTACAATCTAGGGTCCCTGACCCTCGGGGGGGCGTACAATCTAAGGCCCCTGACCATTGGGGGGCGTACAATCTAGGGTCCCTGACCCTTGGGGGGCGTACAATCTAGGGTCCCTGACCCTCGGGGGGGCGTACAATCTAGGGTCCCTGACCCTCGGGGGGCGTACAATCTAGGGTCCCTGACCCTCGGGGGGCGTACAATCTAGGGTCCCTGACCCTCGGGGGGCGTACAATCTAAGGTCCCTGACCCTCGAGGGGCGTACAATCTAAGGTCCCCTTTAAGTCGGTTCTTCCTCGCCGGTCATGTGACCGCCGATGGTGGGAATTGCAGGGAATCATTCCGCCGATGTTCCCCCGGCTGAGTCATCCAAAGAAATGTTCCTCCGACATGTCCCGGCGTGTCTCCGCACAGCGAGTCAGGATTGTTCCCTCCGGTTACCTCAGTCCTGGAGAATGAAAATTAAACCCCGAAGAGGAGGAATAGGGAACGGCACAGACTGTAATCAGCCCACCACAATGACACCCTTCATCGCCATTTAGAAAACGTTTAAGGACCGACCAAACCGTAAAAAAAGAGAAAAAAATGACTCTCCGAATACAGTAAAAAAAAAAAATAAAAAGGAAAAAAAAAAAGAAGACTTTTCTGAATGCAGTAGAAAAAAAAAAAAAAGACTTTCTCTGACCAATGCATAATACCATATCTTGGTGTCATGGCTCCACCTCCTGAACATCCATACTTTCATATCTTGGTGTCATGACTTCACCTCCTGAACATCCATACTTTCATATCTTGGTGTCATGACTTCACCTCCTGGCCATCCATAATACCATATCTTGGTGTCATGGCTCTACATCCTGAACGTCCATAATACCATATCTTGGTGTCATGGCTCCACCTCCTGAACATCCATAATACCATATCTTGGTGTCATGGCTCCACCTCCTGAACATCCATACTTTCATATCTTGGTGTCATGACTTCACCTCCTGAACATCCATAATACCATATCTTGGTGTCATGTCTCCACCTCCTGAACGTCCATAATACCATATCTTGGTGTCATGTCTCCACCTCCTGAATGTCCATAATACCATATCTTGGTGTCATGGCTCCACCTCCTGAACGTTCATAATATCATATTTTGGTGTCATGGCTCCACCTCCTGAACGTTCATAATATCATATTTTGGTGTTATGGCTCCACCTCCTGACCGTCCGTAATATCATATCTTGGTGTCATGGCTCCACCTCCTGAACGTTCATAATACCATATCTTGGTGTCAAGGCTCCACCTCCTGAACGTCCATAATATCATATCTTGGTGTCATGGCTCCACCTCCTGAACGTTCATAATACCATATCTTGGTGTCAAGGCTCCACCTCCTGAACGTCCATAATATCATATCTTGGTGTCATGGCTCCACCTCCTGAATGTCCATAATATCATATCTTGGTGTCATGGCTCCACCTCCTGATCGTCCATAATACCATATCTTGGTGTCATGGCTCCACCTGTTTGGGCAGCAGCTGGAAGATGTAGAACCCCAGGAGATCAGTCTCTACATCTTCCAGCTGCTGCCTAAACAGCAGTTAAAGGGGTGAAATCAGGCCTCTAGGAGGACAGCCAAGTCATTAAAAGCGGGCGAATGCCCCACAAGCGGCAGTCCAGTGGCTCCTTGCCCTCCCGCAGAGCTGGCCTCATCCATGACCTCCGTTTCGGAGGACTCCTTGTTGTGAATGGTGGGAATATTTTTGGCCTCACTTGACTGATTGAGCTGTGATAAGCCTCCGGCTGCCATGTGAATGCAGGAACGCCGGCGAGGCCGGAGCTGGGCCAGCGGCGGGGGCTGAATTCTGGGAAAGCGGCGGCTGTTTGTTTATGATCTGGGCCTGACCTAGTTCCATAGGAAGGCACGCCATTGTTCTCCGGAGGTCTATTTCTGGCCGCTGAGGACAAACAAGCCACTTATTGGATTCTTCATCCATTGTTGTGGCCCCGCCGCCTCGTGCTGGGTAAGGGCTCAGCGACGGGATCCGGCTGGGAATGTCATACATAGGAACACTTCGTATGTGAATCTGAAAGTGTCTGACACCATTGTTTGGTACTCAAAGTTTTTCCATTTCTTGGTGTCATGGCTCCACCTCCTGACCTGTGCAGAATACCATATCTTGGTGTCATGGCTCCTCCTCCTGACCGTCCATAATACCATATCATGGTGCCAGGCTCCATCTCCTGAACGTGCAGAATACCTGGTCTTGGTGTCATGGCTCCTCCTCCTGACCTGTGCAGAATACCATATCTTGCTGTCATGGCTCCTCCTCCTGACACATACAGAATAAAATGTCAGGGTGTCATGGCTCCTCCTCCTGACCATCCATAATACCTAATCTTGTTGTCATGGCTCCTCCTCCTGACACATACAGAATAAAATGTCTTGGTGTCATGGCTCCTCCTCCTGACCGGTACAGAATACCATATCTTGGTGTCAGGCTCCATCTCCTGAACGTGCAGAATACCTGGTCTTGGTGTCAGGCTCCACCTCCTGACTGTGCATATTTCCATATCATGGTGTCATGGCTCCTCCTCCTCCTGACCGTCCATAATACCATATCTCGGTGTCATGGCTCCTCCTCCTGACATATACAGAATAAAATGTCTTGGTGTCATGGCTCCTCCTCCTGACCTGTGCAGAATACCATATCTTGGTGTCATGGCTCCACCTCCTGACTGCATATTTCCATATCATGGTGTCATGGCTCCTCCTCCTGACCGTCCATAATACCATATCTTGGTGTCATGGCTCCACCTCCTGACTGTGCATATTTCCATTTCTTGGTGTCATGGCTCCACCTCCTGACCGTCCATTATACCATATCTTGGTGTCATGGCTCCTCCTCCTGACACATACAGAATAAAATGTCTTGGTGTCATGGCTCCTCCTCCTGAATGTCCATAATACCATATCTTGGTGTCATGGCTCCTCCTATTGACACATACAAAATAAAATGTCAGGGTGTCATGGCTCCACCTCCTGATCTGTGCATAATACCATATCTTGGTGCCATGTTTGGTGCAGAATAAAATGTCTTGGTGTCATGGCACCTCCTCCTGAATGTCCATAATACCATATCTTGGTGTCACAGCTCCTCCTCTTGACACACACAGAATAAAGTCTTGGTGTCATGACTAAGGTGGGCCTCCGTCACCTCAAGGACAGGTGGAAGCCCATGTTACAAAGTGGAGGTGAGAAGAGGGGGAGGTGTTTATAGTCCTAACACACTTCCTGTCCTTGGGTGACAACGCTGCTCCTCCATAGATACAGTACAGTGAGTGTTGTCACCCTCGTACAGGAAGTGTGCTATTGGCAGGATCATCGGGAAAAAAAAAAAAAGCCAGGACAAAGGAGACGGATTCAGCCACCGCATTTAAGGGCAGTCATCTCCAACATATGACTTTTGTGTTCTCGGGTTTTGAACCCGACGTAGGACGATCCTAAACAGGATGTGAGTGCATTCCACCTGTGACCGCACACCGAATAATGGAGGAATGACCACATTCTATAGACAGAAGGAAGTGGCCCCTGTGGGATATTTCTGTACACTGTTGTGTCTATGACATGACCGCAGATCCACTGTCAGAGATTGTTCTCGGAGTATTCCTAGAGCTCAGCGAGATCCTTCCACAGCCTCACATCACAGCTCTGGACCGGCTTCATAGGTGACAACAGTGGACTAGGACTGTACAATGTGTGTCAGTCAATCTAAGTTCCCTGACCTTCAAGGGGCGTGCAACCTAAGGTCCCTAACCCTCAAGGAGCGTACAATCTAAGGTCCCTAACCCTCAAGGGGCGTACAATCTAAGGTCCCTAACCCTCAAGGGGCGTACAATCTAAGGTCCCTAACCCTCAAGGGGCGTACAATCTAAGGTCCCTAACCCTCAAGGGGCGTACAATCTAAGGTCCCTGACCCTCAAGGGGCGTACAATCTAAGGTCCCTGACCCTCAAGGGGCGTACAATCTAAGGTCCCTAACCCTCAAGGGGCGTAAAATCTAAGGTCAAACCCTCAAGGGGCGTTCACACCTATGCAGTTTGCGTTTGATCCATTTCTCAAGTGCTTTTTATGTTTTTGCCGCATTTTTGATGTGTTTTGCGTGTTTTTTTATATT
>NW_028319553.1:227500-245149 GCF_062004578.1 Staurois parvus
CATGTCTATATATACAGTACACACACGCACACGCAGTGTGTAGCCCCCCCCCTCCCTCCAGCTGTCACAGTGATGGATTCTGGGGAGTGGTCCTCTCAGCATCTTCCAGAATTTGGCTGATTCATTATCCCAGAATCCTCTGCTGCAGGAGAGTCGGGGTGGAGGCGTCTGCCAGGAGAGGCTGCAGCATCACCCAGACACAGCGACAGCGGGAGGGTCAGACACCCGGGAGCAGTGTGTGCTGTAGAGGGTCTCCTGCCTGGACTGTAGAATCCTCATCACCCCCCCAGACACGGTGAGTACCCCCCCATGTATGCAGGATCATTATCATTCAGTGCAGACACTGCTGGGGTCTCATGGCAAGAGAATGGAAGCCGGGGGGGGGGGGGGGGGGTCTGATAGATTTAAATATCCATCCATCCATCCATCCATCTACATATCTATCTATCTCTTGTTTAGCTTACCTATCCATCCATATTGTTTTTTACATTTTTATATATACAGTATATATATATATATAGATTCTATTTTTTTTTGTATTGATGAATGTATTTATTTGTAGATCTGCTGACAGGATGGCACAGATGTGATCTGTAGACGGGAGGAATCGGGATGTTTAGTATCAGGATAAATCCTAGTACTGAGCGCTGTGTGCTGTGATCTCCCCATAGCCATGGTGACAATGGAAGGGAAGGAGCGGCCAATAGGAGCGTGGGATGGAAGCGGAAAATGAGCAAAGAAATCACAGAATTGTCTGTCTATGAGAGTAGGGAAGCAGTCTGGGGGGGGACACAGTGGGGGGAGCTCTATTGCCGGGGTTGTCTGTCAGATAATAAAGCATCACAGCTACAAGGGTTAAGATTCCACTTCAGATGAAAAAAAAAGAGAGAGAGGGAGTATTATTTACTGTAGTACTGTGTGAAATAATAATAGAAATACATAAAAAAAATATATATATATATATAGTTTTTATATATATTTTCTGCATTACTGTGAAAAAAAAAAATATATATAATAATAATAATAATAATAATATATATATATATATATATATATATAGTATATATTAATAGTATTTCCTGCATTACTCTGTGAAACAATAAAAAATAATAATAATAAAAATATATATATGTACATGTTAGTATTTTATGTTACTGTGTGAAATGATATATATATATGTTAGTATAAAAAAATATATATATATGTATCATATATGTTGATAGTATTGTCTGCATTATTAAACAATAATACAAAAAGATTTATACATATTATATATATATATATATATATATATATATATATATATATAATATATAAATCTTTTTGTATTATTGTTTAATAATGCAGACAATACATATATATATAAAAAATATTACACACACACAAAATTATTATTATTATTATTACTATTTCACAGAGTAATGCAGAAAATACTACTAACATATATATATATATATATATATATATATATATATATAATTTTTATATATATATAAAAAATAAATATGGTAGTATTTTCTGTGTTACTGTTTAAAATTATATATAAATATATATATCATATATGTTAGTAGTATTTTCTGCATTACTCTGTGAAATAGTAATAATAGTAACAATAATAGTACCCCTCCCCCCCAAAACAAATATAAAATATGTATTTTCTGTGTTACTGTGTGGAGAAAAAAAAAAATAAAAAAAAATATATAATATTATTATTATTATTATTAATAATATATATATATATATATATATTCCTGCCCCCCCATAGATGTTGTGGTATAAGGGCTGGGATCTTTAGGATGCCCAATGAAGGATGTAATGAGGACTGGAAGGTGTCAGTAAAATTAGAAGCCGTTATATATAGCAGGTAGAGCGTGAGCTCTTTGGGCGGGGCCCTAGGACTGCAGCTGTGCTAATTCTGTCCATGCTGATGACTCAGTCCGGTTCCGGTCCATCTGTACTGGCTGGGCAGCTTTAGTTCCTTATGGCAGGTCCGGCTTACAAAGGGAACTTGTCCCCGGCAAGAAGAGAGCTTAAACCTGCAGCAGTTCACTAATCGGCCCTCCACTGTCAGCATTCACATTATTATTGCAGATTAATACTAAGGGGCCTATATATCAATGGTTTTACTTAAGATTCACACAACTGTACTATCTACAATAAATACAAATATAAATAACATGTTGAACATATAAATGTAATAGATAAAATAAATAAAAATATAAATAAAATGTAATATAAATGTAACAGATAATATAAAAACAAAATATAAAATGTAACAAATAAAATAAATAAAAATATAAATAAAATGTAATAAATAAAAAAGTAACAGATAAAATAAATAACATATAAATAAAATGTAATAAATATAAATGTAAAAAATAATATAAACAAAATATGTATATATATATATATATATATATATATATATATATATATATATATATACACATACACACACACACATATTTTGCTTATATTATTTATTACATTTATATTTATTACATTTTATTTATACGTTTATTTATTTTATCTATTACTTTTTTATTCATTACACTTTAATTATATTTGTTTTTATTTTATTTGTTACATTTTATGTTTTTATTTATTTTATCCAGCACATTTACATATTACATTTTTGTTTATATTTTATTAATTTTATTTATTGCATTTCATATATTTAATAATTTTAACTATTACTATTTATTATTTTTTTTTAGCATCGATTTAATTGTATTAATTGTTTTATGTAAATATGTAATGTATGTTAATATATAAAATAAAATAAATAAGGTAAATAAAAATTTAAATAAAATGTAATAATTAAAAAATATTAAATAAAAAAATGGAAAAATATAAAAGATAACATAAATATAAATAAAATGTAATAAATACAACTTAATTGAGTGATATACATTAATTTTCAACCTTTACCTTTCTTTTACGTCCATTTTCCAGATCAAAATGCTGGACACGCTGAGCAGCCAGTACGACTCCTTCCTCTTCTGGAAGCTGCCCATCCCGGCCTTGGACCTGTCCGAGTTGGAGTGCCTGGGTTTGGAGGACGTCAGCAAAAGAGCCAAGGACCAGCCGCGGGAGGAGGACCCCCTCGCTCAGTACAGCGCCTTCAACTTTTGGCGAGAGCCCATCGCCAGCATCGACGCCTTCGAGTTTGACTTACTGTAAAAAAAAAAAAAAAATTCCAACCAAGCCTTGCTGCGATCTACCTGCCTTTCATACACCGACCGCTAGCAAATCATATTTATTTATCGGTTGATCCTGTTATTTATTGATTTATTTATTGGTATATTTATTGATTTTAAGGCCCTGGCGGTTTTATGATGAATGTGTTTATTTAAAAACGGAAAAGCTTTTAATGTTTAAAGCAATTATTTGGTTTGACATGTTTGCTGGCAGCCAAAAAAAAATGATAAAATATTCCATAGGCTGACCTAACCCCATCTAAAAAACAAAAGTCCACCTAAAAAGTGTTATTACCGGTTACGGGTGGATGCTGACGAACCGCTAAGATGGCTTTCCAGGTCAGCTGTCCAAGATCCTTTATTCACTGTTATTGCAGCAGCATAAGTGAGACTGCCTTTTATGTCAGCGAACCTCATAGGGAGATGGAAAGCTGGTCGATGGTTCTGCCCACTCCTAACTGAAACACGAGGTTTAGGTGGACTACCGGCCCATATGGAAGAAAAATATATTTGAAATATATTTTAGAAATCTTCTTCACTAATATATTTCCATTTATTTGAAATGCTACAATTTTGGTCATATTCAATATATTTTGAAAAAATAAAAAGAATAAAAATAAATAAATATATATATATAATATAATAATGTTCAATATATTTTGAAAATATATTTCAATAAATATATATATATATATTTATTGAAATATATTTTTTATATATATATATATATATATATATATATATATATATATATAAATAAAATATATTTATTTATTGAAATATATTTTGAAATATATGGAATATGACCAAAATTGTAGCATTTCAAATATATGGAAATATATTAGGGAAGAATATTTTGAAAATAAATATATATATACATACACACACACACACTGCATGTTGAAATGCGTTTTTATTACAAAATATATGAAAAATATTTAAAAAAAAAAAATGTTGAAAATACCTTATGTCTTTAAAAATACAAATCTACAATTTTTGAAATGCATTTAGAAATCTATGTAAAAATATGGGTTAAAATGACTTTTTTTTAAAAATGTTAAAAAAATCTGAAGAATATATTTTAAACATGTCTTTAAAAATACAAATCTACAAATTTTGGAATGCATTTACAAATCTATGTAAAAATATGGGTTAAAATGACTTTTTTTATATGTTAAAAAAATCTGAAGAGTATATTTTAAAAACATATTTTTAAAAATATATATATTTTTAAAATATATTCTTCAGATTTTTTTTAACATATAAAAAAGTCATTTTAACCCATATTTTTACATGTTAAAAAAAAATCTGAAGAATATATTTTAAAAACATATTTTTAAAAATATATATATTTTTTAAATATATTCTTCAGATTTTTTTTAACATATAAAAAAGTCATTTTAACCCATATTTTTACATGTTAAAAAAAAATCTGAAGAATATATTTTAAAAACATATTTTTAAAAATATATATATTTTTTAAATATATTCTTCAGATTTTTTTTAACATATAAAAAAGTCATTTTAACCCATATTTTTACATGTTAAAAAAAAATCTGAAGAATATATTTTAAAAACATATTTTTAAAAATATATATATTTTTTAAATATATTCTTCAGATTTTTTTTAACATATAAAAAAGTCATTTTAACCCATATTTTTACATGTTAAAAAAAATCTGAAGAATATATTTTAAAAACATATTTTTAAAAATATATATATTTTTTAAATATATTCTTCAGATTTTTTTTAACATATAAAAAAGTCATTTTAACCCATATTTTTACATGTTAAAAAAAAATCTGAAGAATATATTTTAAAAACATATTTTTAAAAATATATATATTTTTTAAATATATTCTTCAGATTTTTTTTAACATATAAAAAAGTCATTTTAACCCATATTTTTACATGTTAAAAAAAAATCTGAAGAATATATTTTAAAAACATATTTTTAAAAATATATATATTTTTTAAATATATTCTTCAGATTTTTTTTAACATATAAAAAAGTCATTTTAACCCATATTTTTACATGTTAAAAAAAATCTGAAGAATATATTTTAAAAACATATTTTTAAAAATATATATATTTTTTAAATATATTCTTCAGATTTTTTTTAACATATAAAAAAGTCATTTTAACCCATATTTTTACATGTTAAAAAAAATCTGAAGAATATATTTTAAAAACATATTTTTAAAAATATATATATTTTTAAAATATATTCTTCAGATTTTTTTTAACATATAAAAAAGTCATTTTAACCCATATTTTTACATAGATTCGTAAATGCATTCCAAAAATTGTAGATTTGTATTTTTAAAGACGTACGGTATATTTGAAATGTATTCTTAGAAATATTTTTCATATATTTTGTAATAAAAACCCATTTTAGCATGCAGTATATATATATTTTAATATCCTTCCAAAATATATTGCCATATATTTGAAATGCTACAATTTTGGCCGTATTCAATATATTTCAAAATATTTCAATAAGTATATATATATATGTTTATGTATATATTTATTGAAATATTTTGAAACATTGAATACGGCCAAAATTGTAGCATTTCAAATATATGGCAATATATTTGGGAAGAATATTTTTAAAATAAAATATTTCAAATATATTTTTCTTCCATGTGGGCGGGGTTAGCAGGATATTCTAACAACCCGACAGTAAAGGGGCATTGGTCATAAATGTACAATAATGCCGGCCAATGGAATAAGGGTTTGAACCTCGGTCACGTTTTAAATGCTGTGTCCCCAAAGAGGAGATTTGCCTTCACTTCCTGTTCTGAAAGAAAAAAAAAAAAAAAAGAGCATAAAGATGGATCTTTGGAATTCAGACACAAAACAATGTTGACGGAGGTTCTAGCCCTTTAATTCTGGAAGGGGTTGTCCCTTAAGGGGAAATTACAGAAGTTGTTGGATCTTCGTACACTTCTACCATCCAATCAATGGACACGATTTGCACTGCCACCAATAAAATGTCTCGTCTCTGAATTAAATTTTGGTTTCCTGTTTGATTTTTTTTTTCCGCCTGCCATATACTGCAGACAGGTGACCCATACAGCTACAGCATTGCACCCGTATGGAACTGCCCTCTTCCAGGCTTTGGGCACGTGCAAGCGCGCCCCCGTGCTAGCGCTCGCTGTGAATAGACACAGCAGGATTTTGTCAGCAGGTCCCGACCAATGATTCATAGCCGGGACCTGCTGATCGGCTGCGTCCAATCACAGCCCAGAGCCCTGTGTTGGCAAACAACACAGAGCTCTGTACAGAGGAAATGATCTCTCGGTTTCTTTTCCCTGCAAAGCAGGGATAAAGAAAAAATATATATATAATAAAAGTCAGCACTCTGTACACACATTAACACTTGTTACGCACGCAGGTAACCCTTTGATCGCCCTGAGGACCGGTTCACACGACATGCGTTTCAGTTGCTTTTTTTCTGCATCCAAAATGCACCAAAAACGCACATATCCCTATGTAGATTGAAGAAAAAGAGCAGGAAAAAAAATGAACTGGAACGTGTCAAAAACGCACCGGAACCTGCCAAAAACGCACTGGAACGCACATATCCCTATGTAGATTGAAGAAAAAGAGCAGGAAAAAAAATGATCTGGAACGCGCCAAAAACGCACTGGAACGCACATATCCCTATGTAAATTGAAGAAAAAGAGGGGAAAATTAACTGGAAAGCATCAAAAACGCACCGGAACGTGCCAAAATGCAGATGGTTGTCAATGTCATAGTTCACATCAGCGCTTGCAGTTCCGGTGCGTTCTGGTTGCAGAAAAAAAAGTAGAACAGGCTACTTTTTTTTGCACAGAACTGTCCTGGAACGTGGTAAAATGCATATAAAATGCACCTGAACGCACTGAAACACACATGTCTCTATGTAGTTGAAGAAAAAGAGGGGAAAAGTGAACTGGAAAGCGTCAAACACGCATCAAAATGCACCAGAACGTGCCGAAAATGCACTGGAACACACATGTCCCTATGTAGATTGAAGAAAAAAAAAAGAGATATAAACAAAAAACGACCAAATATTTAAAAAAAAATAAAAAAATATTTTTTCTACTTCTGCTATAAAACACATCCAATACAAATTGAAAAAAAAAAATCAAATTAATTTAAGAAGAAATTTGATTTTTTTAAAAAAATTTCTTTTGATTGCCACTGGGTTTTTTTTTTATTTTTTGCGATCTAAACAAAAAACGACCAAATATTTAAAAAAATATATTTTTTTCTACTTTCTGCTATAAAACACATCCAATACAAATTAAAAAAAATTTCAAATTAATTTAGGAAGAAATTTGATTTTTAAAAAAAATTTCTTTTGATCGCCACTGGGTTTTTTTTTTATTTTTGCGATGTAAAAAAACGAACAAATATAAAAATATATATATATATTTTTTTTTACTTTCTGCTATAAAACACATCCATTTTTTTAAAAAAAATCAAATTAATTTAGGAAGACATTTGATTTTTAAAAAAAATTGTATTGGATGTGTTTTATAGCAGAAAGTAGAAAAAAAAATATTTTTTTTTTTTCTACCAAATGCATGTAGCAGAATACATTTGAGATTTCTTTTGGTGGCCACTGGGTTTTTTTTTTTTTTTTTTTGCGATATAAACAAAAAACGACCAAATATTTAAAAAAGAATAAACATTTTTTTTCTACTTTCTGCTAAATTAATTTAGGAAGAAATTTGATTTTTTAAAAAAATTTCTTTTGATCGCCACTGGGTTTTCTTTTTTATTTTTTGCGATATAAACAAAAAATGACCAAATATTTAAAAAAAAATAAATAAATTTTTTTTCTACTTTCTGCTATAAAACACATCCAATACAAATTAAAAAAATATATATAATTAATTTAGGAAGAAATTTGATTTTTTTAAAAAATTTCTTTTGATCGCCACTGTATTTTTTTTTATTTTTTTGCGATATAAACAAAAAACGACCAAATTAAAAAAAAAATAATAAATTTTATATATATATAATTTTATATATATATATATATATATATATATATATATATTTTTTTTTTTTTTTTTTTTCTACTTTCTGCTATAAAACACATCCAATACAATTTAAAAAAAAAAAATCATTCATTTAGGAAGAAATTAGATTTTTGAAAAAAATTTCTTTTGATCGCCACTTGTTTTTTTTTTAATTTTTTGCGATATAAACAAAAAACGATCAAATATTAAAAAAAATTTAAATATATATATATATATATATATATATATTTTTTTTTTTTTCCTGCTATAAAACACATCCAATACAATTTTTTAAAAAAATCTAATTTAGGAAGAAATTTGATTTTTTTTTTAAAAATTTCTTTTGATCGCAACTGGGTTTTTTTTTTTATTTTTTGCGATATAAACAAAAAACAACCAAATATTTAAAAAAATATGTATATATTTTTTCTACTTTCTGCTATAAAACACATCCAATACAATTTAAAAAAAAATAAATAAAATTAATTTAGGAAGAAATTTGATTTTTTTTTAAAAATTGTATTGGAAAGTGTGTTTTATAGCAGAAAGTAGAAAAAATATATACATATTTTTTTAAATATTTGGTCGTTTTTTGTTTATATCGCAAAAAATAAATAAAAAAAAACCCCAGTGGTGATCAAATGCCACCAAAAGAAATTTCTTCTTTGTGTGGGAAAAATTACAGAAATTTGGGTACAGCATTGCATGACCGCACAATTACCAGTTAAGGTAGTTCAGTGCTTAATAGAAAAAAAAAATGCCGTGGTTGGGGGGGGGGGGGTGGTAAAACCTTTCAGAGCTGATATGGCTAAGAGAAAAAAAATTATCTTTCTGCAGTACGATGAGAAATGGGGCGCAGAGGTCCACAGCCAAAGAAGTTTGGCTTTAATGTGGCGAAGAGGACGGACTCTGAAATGATGACAACCTATGCAATGCGGCGCGGGGCAGTTCGATGTACGACTACCTGCAAAAATGGAGCGTTTCCTGTATTCTGTCTACACCTCTATGATCCCCATTGTGAAGGTTCATGCCAGTAGTGTGCTGCAATTTCGCCACCTGCTGGTAAAAAAGAAATTCACACACATATTATATATATATCTATATATACACACTAAAAGTATTGGCCCCGCCTTCCCAATCATGTGATTCAGGTGCTCCAATCCCCTCCCAATCATGTGATTCAGGTGTCCCAATCCCCTCCCAATCATGTGATTCAAGTGTTCCAATCCCCTCCCAGTCATGTGATTCAGGTGTTCCAATCCCCTCCCAATCATGTGATTCAGGTGTTCCAATCCCCTCCATATCATGTGATTCAGGTGTTCCAATCCCCTCCATATCATGTGATTCAGGTGTTCCAATCCCCTCCATATCATGTGATTCAGGTGTTCCAATCCCCTCCCAATCATGTGATTCAGGTGTTCCAATCCCCTCCCAATCATGTGATTCAGGTGTTCCAATCCCCTCCATGGACACAGGTGTATACAATCAAGCCCCTAGGCATGCAGACTGCTTCTACAAACATTGGTGAAAGAATGGGTCGCTCTCAGGAGCTCAGTGACTCCAAGCGTGGTCCCGTGATAGGTGGCCACCTGTGCAATAAGTCCATCCGTGACATTTCCTGGCTACTAAATATTCCACGCTCAACTGTTAGTGGGATCATAACAAAGTGGAAGCAACTGGGAACAACAGCCACTCAGCCACCAAGTGGTAGGCCACGTCACATGACAGGGCGGGGTCAGCGCATGCTGAAGCGCACAGTGCGCAGTAGTCGCCAACTGTCTGCAGAGTCAATAGCTAAAGACCTCCAAACTTGGTGTGGCCTTCAGATGAGCCCAACAACAGTGCATAGAGAGGTTCATGGAATGGGTTTCCATGGCCGAGCAGCTGCATCCAAGCCTTCCATCACCAAGTGCAATGCAAAGCGTCGGATGCCGTGGTGTAAAGCACGCCGCCACTGGACTCTAGAGCAGAGGAGACATGTTCTCTGGAGGGACCAATCACGCTTCTCTGTCTGGCAATCTGATGGACGTGTCTGGGTTTGGCGGTGACCAGGAGAACGGTACTTGCCTGACTGTATTGTGCCAAGTGTAAAGTTTGGTGGAGGGGGGATTATGGTGTGGAGTTGTTTTTCAGGGGTTGGGCTTGGCCCCCTAGTTCCAGTGAAGGGAACTCTTAAGGCGACATTTTGGACAATTTCATGCTCCCAACTTTGTGGGAAGAGTTTGGGGATGGCCCCTTCCTGTTCCAACATGACTACGCACCAGTGCACAAAGCAAGGTCCATAAAGACATGGAGGAGCCAGTTTGGGGTGGAGGAACTTGACTGTCCTGCACAGAGTCCTGACCTCAACCCCATAGAACACCTTTGGGATGAATTAGAGCGGAGACTGTGAGCCAGGCCTCCTCCCCCGACATCAGTGCCTGACCTGACAAATGTGCTTCTGGAAGAATGGTCCAACCTTCCCATAGACACCCTCCTAAACCTTGTGGACGGCCTTCCCAGAAGAGTTGAAGCTGTTATAGCTGCAAAGGGCGGGGCCAACTCAATATTGAACCCTACGGACTAAGACTGGGGGGCCATTAAAGGTCATGTGCGTGGAAAGAGCGGGGCCAACTCAATATTGAACCCTACGGACTAAGACTGGGGGGCCATTAAAGGTCATGTGCGTGGAAAGGGCGGGGCCAACTCAATATTGAACCCTACGGACTAAGACTGGGAGGTCATTAAAGGTCATGTGGGTGGAAAAGCTGGAGGCCCAATACTTTGGGCAATATAATGTATATATATACACACACACACACACACACACATATGGTCTTCAAAAAGTTCAGAAACAGGAGAGAACAGCATGGAGGAAATTCCAGGAGACAAGAGCATGGAGGAGATTCCAGGAGACAAGAGCCTAGAGGAGATTCCAGGAGACGAGAGCATGGAGGAGATTCCAGGAGACGAGAGCATGGAGGAGATTCCAGGAGACGAGAGCATGGAGGAGATTCCAGGAGACGAGAGCATGGAGGAGATTCCAGGAGACGAGAGCATGGAGGAGATTCCAGGAGACGAGAGCATGGAGGAGATTCCAGGAGACGAGAGCATGGAGGAGATTCCAGGAGACGAGAGCATGGAGGAGATTCCAGGAGACGAGAGCATGGAGGAGATTCCAGGAGACGAGAGCATGGAGGAGATTCCAGGAGACAAGAGCATGGAGGAGATTCCAGGAGACAGGCGGTTTCTCTAGGAGGGCTGGACAGGGCTGTAGAAGGTCCTTAACCCATCAGCAGGACCGGTATCTGCTCCTTTGTGCAAGGAGGAACAGGATGAGCCCTGCCAGAGCCCTACAAAATGACCTCCAGCAGGCCACTGGTGGGAATGTCTCTGACCAAACAATCAGAAACAGACTTCATGAGGGTGGCCTGAGGGCCCAACGTCCTCTAGTGGGCCCTGTGCTCACTGCCTGATACCATAGAGCTGGATTGGCATTGGCCATTGAACCCCAGAATTGGCAGGTCCACCACTAGCCCCCTGTGCTTTTCACAGATGAGAGCAGGTTCCCCCTGAGCACATGTGACAGACGTGAAAGGGTCTGGAGAAGCCGTGGAGAATGTTCTGCTGCCTGTAACATGGTTCAGTATGACCGTTCTGGTGGGGGGTCAGTGATGGTCTGGGGGGGCATATCCATGGAGGGACGCACAGACCTCTACAGGCTAGACAATGGCACCCTGACTGCCATTAGGTATGGGGATGAAATCCTTGGACCCATTGCCAGACCCTACGCTGGTGCAGTGGGTCCTGGGTTCCTCTTGGTACGGTGGCTCCTGGGTTCCTCCTGGTGCGGTGGCTCCTGGGTTCCTCCTGGTGCGGTGGCTCCTGGGTTCCTCCTGGTGCAATGTGTCCTGGGTTCCTCCTGGTGCGGTGGCTCCTGGGTTCCTCCTGGTGCAATGTGTCCTGGGTTCCTCCTGGTGCGGTGGTTCCTGGGTTCCTCCTGGTGCGGTGGCTTCTGGGTTCCTCCTGGTATGGTGGCTCCTGGGTTCCTCCTGGTGCAATGTGTCCTGGGTTCCTCCTGGTACGGTGGTTCCTGGGTTCTTCCTGGTGCGGTGGGACCTGGGTTCCTTCTGGTGCGGTGGGACCTGGGTTCCTCCTGGTGCGGTGGGACCTGGGTTCCTTCTGGTGCGGTGGATCCTGGGTTCCTTCTGGTGCGGTGGCTCCTGGGTTCCTTCTGGTGCGGTGGCTCCTGGGTTTCTTCTGGTGCGGTGGCTCCTAGGTTCCTCCTGGTGCGGTGGCTCCTGGGTTCCTCCTGGTACAGTGGCTCCTGGGTTCCTCCTGGTACACAACAATGCCCGGCCTCATGTGAGGGGAGTATGCAGGCAGTTCCTGGAGGATGAAGGAATTGATACCATTGAATGGCCCCCACATTTGCCTGACCTAAATCCAATAGGACCCCTCTGGGATGTCATGTTTCGGTCCATCCGACGCCGCCAGGTTGCACCTCAGACTGTCCAGGAGCTCAATGATGTCCTGGTCCAGATCTGGGAGGAAATCCCCCAGGACACCATCCGTGGTCTCATTAGGAGCCTCCCCCGACGTTGTCAGGCATGCATACAAGCACGCGGGGGCCACACAGACTACTGAGGAATATATAATATACAATAATAATAATACAATCTGGTATAATATAATATAAAGGTTCTACGAGATTTCAATGATTGGTCTCCATGCACTGTCTAGTCTGAGCTCCTCCCCCAGTCACGTGATATGACATTGTCTCCATGTTCTACCTCCTTCCCCGGGAACTAGAACGCAGCTGCGCGGTGACGTCCCCTTCCAGGAAGCTCTAAACCCCGTGACTATGGAAACTGGCCCTCCCGCGGGAGCCCCACCACGCAGGCGCGCATGCATGTAGTCCCGGCTCCTCTGGCAGCGGCGCGCTAAGTTCAACGTCGTATCCTTCCGCCGACCAGAGAAGGCGTAGCGCACCCCTCTTCCGCCGTGTATTCTTCCGCTGGTGCCGCCGCCATCTTGCCGTGGCCTACAGGCTGGATGAAATAATTCGGCGGGAGAGAGAGAGAGCCGAGTGACGGACGGAGAAGACAACCGGCGGAAAATGTCGGATCGCGCTGGAGGGAGTGTGAGTCATGGCGGGGATGTAGTCCCGGGGGTGAGGAGAGGGAGTCAGGTGTGTCCTCACACTTCATCCTCCCCCGTGTACATCATGTGTGCCGGCCTCCGGGCCCGGTGTGCCCCTCCCCCCCCCCAATATGTACCCGACATACCCCCCCGTGTACCCCTCATTACCACATCCGCTCCCCACTGATGACACCAGACCCCTTTTTACTTTATCCCATCCCCCCTCCCAGTGCCCCCCCTGACCTTCCCCCCCCCTTGTGCTCCATGTGCCCCCCACTTGTACCCCATTCTATGGCTTTGGCCCCGTCTGTCATCTCATCTGTCCCCCCCATTCTTCCCCTGATTGTATACTGGCCCCTCCTCCCTGTCTTCCTCTGTCATCTTTCACCCCATCGTCCCCCTTCCTGTCATCCTCGTCCTCCTTCGCCCCGTCTTCCTCAGTGGTCCTCGTCCTTGTCCTCCTTCGCCCCGTCTTCCTCAGTGGTCCTCGTCCTTGTCCTCCTTCGCCCCGTCTTCCTCAGTGGTCCTCGTCCTTGTCCTCCTTCGCCCCGTCTTCCTCAGTGGTCCTCGTCCTTGTCCTCCTTCGCCCCGTCTTCCTCAGTGGTCCTCGTCCTTGTCCTCCTTCGCCCCGTCTTCCTCAGTGGTCCTCGTCCTTGTCCTCCTTCGCCCCGTCTTCCTCAGTGGTCCTCGTCCTTGTCCTCCTTCGCCCCGTCTTCCTCAGTGGTCCTCGTCCTTGTCCTCCTTCGCCCCGTCTTCCTCAGTGGTCCTCGTCCTTGTCCTCCTTCGCCCCGTCTTCCTCAGTGGTCCTCGTCCTTGTCCTCCTTCGCCCCGTCTTCCTCAGTGGTCCTCGTCCTTGTCCTCCTTCGCCCCGTCTTCCTCAGTGGTCCTCGTCCTTGTCCTCCTTCGCCCCGTCTTCCTCAGTGGTCCTCGTCCTTGTCCTCCTTCGCCCCGTCTTCCTCAGTGGTCCTCGTCCTTGTCCTCCTTCGCCCCGTCTTCCTCAGTGGTCCTCGTCCTTGTCCTCCTTCGCCCCGTCTTCCTCAGTGGTCCTCGTCCTTGTCCTCCTTCGCCCCGTCTTCCTCAGTGGTCCTCGTCCTTGTCCTCCTTCGCCCCGTCTTCCTCAGTGGTCCTCGTCCTTGTCCTCCTTCGCCCCGTCTTCCTCAGTGGTCCTCGTCCTCGTCTTGTCCTCCTTCGCCCCGTCTTCCTCAGTGGTCCTCGTCCTCGTCTTGTCCTCCTTCGCCCCGTCTTCCTCAGTGGTCCTCGTCTTGTCCTCCTTCGCCCCGTCTTCCTCGGTGGTCCTCCTCCTCGTCCTTGTCCTCCTTCCGCCCCGTCTTCCTCGGTGGTCCTCCTCCTCGTCCTTGTCCTCCTTCGCCCCGTCTTCCTCGGTGGTCCTCCTCCTCGTCCTTGTCCTCCTTCGCCCCGTCTTCCTCGGTGGTCCTCCTCCTCGTCCTTGTCCTCCTTCGCCCCGTCTTCCTCGGTGGTCCTCCTCCTCGTCCTTGTCCTCCTTCGCCCCGTCTTCCTCGGTGGTCCTCCTCCTCGTCCTTGTCCTCCTTCGCCCCGTCTTCCTCGGTGGTCCTCCTCCTCGTCCTTGTCCTCCTTCGCCCCGTCTTCCTCGGTGGTCCTCCTCCTCGTCCTTGTCCTCCTTCGCCCCGTCTTCCTCGGTGGTCCTCCTCCTCGTCCTTGTCCTCCTTCGCCCCGTCTTCCTCGGTGGTCCTCCTCCTCGTCCTTGTCCTCCTTCGCCCCGTCTTCCTCGGTGGTCCTCCTCCTCGTCCTTGTCCTCCTTCGCCCCGTCTTCCTCGGTGGTCCTCCTCCTCGTCCTTGTCCTCCTTCGCCCCGTCTTCCTCGGTGGTCCTCCTCCTCGTCCTTGTCCTCCTTCGCCCCGTCTTCCTCGGTGGTCCTCCTCCTCGTCCTTGTCCTCCTTCGCCCCGTCTTCCTCGGTGGTCCTCCTCCTCGTCCTTGTCCTCCTTCGCCCCGTCTTCCTCGGTGGTCCTCCTCCTCGTCCTTGTCCTCCTTCGCCCCGTCTTCCTCGGTGGTCCTCCTCCTCGTCCTTGTCCTCCTTCGCCCCGTCTTCCTCGGTGGTCCTCCTCCTCGTCCTTGTCCTCCTTCGCCCCGTCTTCCTCGGTGGTCCTCGTCCTTGTCCTCCTTCGCCCCGTCTTCCTCGGTGGTCCTCGTCCTTGTCCTCCTTCGCCCCGTCTTCCTCGGTGGTCCTCGTCCTTGTCCTCCTTCGCCCCGTCTTCCTCGGTGGTCCTCGTCCTTGTCCTCCTTCGCCCCGTCTTCCTCGGTGGTCCTCGTCCTTGTCCTCCTTCGCCCCGTCTTCCTCGGTGGTCCTCGTCCTTGTCCTCCTTCGCCCCGTCTTCCTCGGTGGTCCTCGTCCTTGTCCTCCTTCGCCCCGTCTTCCTCGGTGGTCCTCGTCCTTGTCCTCCTTCGCCCCGTCTTCCTCGGTGGTCCTCGTCCTTGTCCTCCTTCGCCCCGTCTTCCTCGGTGGTCCTCGTCCTTGTCCTCCTTCGCCCCGTCTTCCTCGGTGGTCCTCGTCCTTGTCCTCCTTCGCCCCGTCTTCCTCGGTGGTCCTCGTCCTTGTCCTCCTTCGCCCCGTCTTCCTCGGTGGTCCTCGTCCTTGTCCTCCTTCGCCCCGTCTTCCTCGGTGGTCCTCGTCCTTGTCCTCCTTCGCCCCGTCTTCCTCGGTGGTCCTCGTCCTTGTCCTCCTTCGCCCCGTCTTCCTCGGTGGTCCTCGTCCTTGTCCTCCTTCGCCCCGTCTTCCTCGGTGGTCCTCGTCCTTGTCCTCCTTCGCCCCGTCTTCCTCGGTGGTCCTCGTCCTTGTCCTCCTTCGCCCCGTCTTCCTCGGTGGTCCTCGTCCTTGTCCTCCTTCGCCCCGTCTTCCTCGGTGGTCCTCGTCCTCCTTCGCCCCGTCTTCCTCGGTGGTCCTTGTCCTCCTTCGCCCCCGTCTTCCTCGGTGGTCCTTGTCCTCCTTCGCCCCGTCTTCCTCGGTGGTCCTCGTCCTCCTTCGCCCCGTCTTCCTCGGTGGTCCTCGTCCTCCTTCGCCCCGTCTTCCTCGGTGGTCCTCGTCCTTGTCCTCCTTCGCCCCGTCTTCCTCGGTGGTCCTCGTCCTTGTCCTCCTTCGCCCCGTCTTCCACGGTGGTCCTCCTCTTCGTCCTTTTCCTCCTTCCCCCCGTCTTCCTCAGTGGTGGTCCTCCTTGTCCTTGTCCTCCTTCCCCTTGTCCTCCTTCCCCTGTCTTCCTTAGTGGTCCTCCTCCTCGTCCTCCTTCCCCCCGTCTTCCTCAGTGGTCCTCCTCCTCCTTGTCCTCCTTCGCCCCGTCTTCCTCAGTGGTCCTCCTCCTCCTTGTCCTCCTTCGCCCCGTCTTCCTCAGTGGTCCTCCTCGTCCTCCTCCTCCTCGTCCTCCTCCTCCTCGTCCTCCTCCTCCTCGTCCTCCTCCTCCTCGTCCTCCTCCTCCTCCTCGTCCTTCTCCTCCTCGTCCTTGTCCTCCTTCGCCCCGTCTTCCTCAGTGGTCCTCGTCCTTGTCCTCCTTTGCCCCGTCTTCCTCAGTGGTCCTCGTCCTCGTCCTCCTTTGCCCCGTCTTCCTCAGTGGTCCTCGTCCTCCTTCGCCCCGTCTTCCTCAGTGGTCCTCGTCCTCGTCCTCCTTCTCCCCGTCTTCCTCAGTGGTCCTCGTCCTCGTCCTCCTTCGCCCCGTCTTCCTCAGTGGTCCTCGTCCTTCGCCCCGTCTTCCTCAGTGGTCCTCGTCCTCCTTCGCCCCGTCTTCCTCGGTGGTCCTCGTCCTTGTCCTCCTTCGCCCCGTCTTCCTCAGTGGTCCTTGTCCTCCTTCGCCCCGTCTTCCTCAGTGGTCCTTGTCCTCCTTCGCCCCGTCTTCCTCAGTGGTCCTTGTCCTCCTTCGCCCCGTCTTCCTCAGTGGTCCTCCTCCTCGTTCTTGTCCTCCTTCGCCCCGTCTTCCTCGGTCCTCTTCGTCCTTGTCCTCCTTCGCCCCGTCTTCCTCGGTCTTCTTCGTCCTTGTCCTCCTTTGCCCCGTCTTCCTCAGTGGTCCTCCTCCTCGTCCTTGTCCTCCTTCGCCCCCGTCTTCCTCAGTGGTCCTCCTCCTCGTCCTTGTCCTCCTTCGCCCCGTCTTCCTCAGTGGTCCTCCTCCTCGTCCTTGTCCTCCTTCGCCCCGTCTTCCTCAGTGGTCCTCCTCCTCGTCCTTGTCCTCCTTCGCCCCGTCTTCCTCAGTGGTCCTCCTCCTCGTCCTTGTCCTCCTTCGCCCCGTCTTCCTCAGTGGTCCTCCTCCTCGTCCTTGTCCTCCTTCGCCCCGTCTTCCTCAGTGGTCC
>NW_028319555.1:180000-198685 GCF_062004578.1 Staurois parvus
AGAAATAGCGTCCCATCATTGGTGTTAGCTGGTGGAGTAGTGCCCCATCATTGGTGTTAGCTGGTGGAGTAGTGCCCCATCATTGGTGTTAGCTGGTGGAGTAGTGCCCCATCATTGGTGTTAGCTGGTGGAGTAGTGCCCCATCATTGGTGTTAGCTGGTGGAGTAGTGCCCCATCATTGGTGTTAGCTGGTGGAGTAGTGCCCCATCATTGGTGTTAGCTGGTGGAGTAGTGCCCCATCATTGGTGTTAGCTGGTGGAGTAGTGCCCCATCATTGGTGTTAGCTGGTGGAGTAGTGCCCCATCATTGGTGTTAGCTGGTGGAGTAGATCCCCATCATTGGTGTTAGCTGGTGGAGTAGTGCCCCAAGGGCCAGATAAAGGCAAGCGAAGGGCCACATCCGGAACCTGGGCCGCAGTTTGGAGTCCGCTGATCTAGACTACAGCAGAAGTGGAGTCCCTGGATACAGCCTGGGTCTAGAATCTAAGGGAACTGCACAGGAACACAAGGATCAGTTGGAAGTGAGACTTGCATTCACATCATCATTACAGTTACCTTTGATCCGTTTTGGTAGGTTTACTTTAACAAAGAAGCCACAATGCCATCAGGATGTTCAGTTGTCTGAAACTGTTGTTGAAGTGATCAATAATACTTGATATTGGTGCACGGGTTACCTGGAATGAAAACCAGACCCGACATCGAAGGTCCGTGTGGTATAAATCTAAAAGGTATAGTATATATAGTTCTTATTGGGTGCAAATAGTGAAGTAGTTAGAAAATCCTCCGGATTTAAGGACTTCACACTAAAACCAAACCAACGGATACATTCTGAACATAGAACCATTTATCCAATTGTCTATCCAGAGCCTCTGGTTTATATATCAGATACATCCTAAATATAGAGCCGTTTATCCAACTGTCCATCCAGAATATCTGGTTTATAGCCCGAGAGGTCATTAGTGTGAGCAATGGCATCCATAGAGTAAGGTCTGAGGAGCACTGCCAATCACACAAAATATCTAGTTGTGAAACCAAAGGTCTCTCCATATTCTGCTTTGCTGTAGGTGTATTAGCGAGCTTCAGGAGATCCATTGTCTGACCTCACCTGGACTATATCGGTTCCTTCTGAACCAAAATATATGAAGTCAAATTATTTACATAACTAGAAATCCTAGGCCTTCCTCTTTGCAGAAAGACACAGGATGACAGTCACAACCCCTTTACAATCTGTGGAAAATTGTAATCATTTGGAATATGTATTGTACCTGCAGAATACTGTAGGAGTTGTAGATACCTCTTGGTGTAGAATTGCTTACCAACTCAAATCCCATGATGTCTTTCAGGTAAGAATCTGTGGCTGTTCTAATCAGGTCCACGAGTGTTATGTCTGTAAATACCGTATATTTCTGGTGAGAATGTGGTGGAATGGGCAAGTTTCCTCTGCTGTGAATATGGAGGAGTCTGTACAGTTCTTCTGGTGAGGGTGGTGGAATCTGTAAGGTTTTTCTGGTGGTAATAGGAATGAATCTAAAACTTTTTTCTGGTGAGAATATGGTGGAATCAGTATGCTTCTTCTGATGAGAACCTGTTGGAATCCACAAGTTTTCTATGGTGAGAATATGGTGGAATCACTAAAGGTTACCAGTGATAATATGGTGGAAGCAAGACTTTTCTGTTGAGAATATGATGGCATGGACAAGGTTTTTTTAGTGAGAGTATGATGGAATTGGTATTGTTTTTCTGCTCAGCATATATGGTGGTATTGATAAGATTTTCTGGTGAGCATATGGAGGCAACCATAAGATTTTCGGGTGAGAATATGCAAGTATTGATAAGATTTTGTGGTGAGAATATGGAGGTATCAATAAGATGTTCGGGTGAGAATATGGAGGTATTGATAAGATTTTCGGGTGAGAATATGGAGATGTCGATAAGATTTTGTGTTGGGAATATGGAGGTATCCATAAGATTTCCTGGTGAGAATATGGAGGTATCCATAAGATTTTTGTGTTGGGAATATGGGGGTATTCATAAGATTTTCGGGTGAGAATATGGAGGTATCCATAAGATGTTCGGGTGAGAATATGGAGGTATCCATAAGATTTTCGGGTGAGAATATGGCAGTATCGATAAGATTTTCGGGTGAGAATATGGAGGTATCCATAAGATTTCCTGGTGAGAATATGTAGGTATCGATAAGATTTTCGGGTGAGAATATGGCGGTATCCATAAGATTTTCGGGTGAGAATATGGAGGTATCGATAAGATTTTCGGGTGAGAATATGGCGGTATCGATAAGATTTTCGGGTGAGAATATGGCGGTATCCATAAGATTTTCGGGTGAGAATATGGAGGTATGAAGAAGACTAGTCTGGGTAGCATATGGTGGAACTGATGAGGCCTTTCTGGTGAGAACCTGGTGGAATCCATCGTTTTTCTGACCAATGCTCGTCTATAGATGCCTTCATGTTGTCCTCCAGTACTACAAGTTCTCACATGGAGTATTTATAACACGTTAGTAGCGGGGAGGCATGCAGGAAAGCAGACATCGATCCGGTTTCCGTGTTCAGAGGCCAGGAGGCTGACGAGTGGCGTGTTCTGTCACCTAATTGGAAAGTTCTTTTTCTGTGTGACGCACACGCAGAGCGGGCCTTTGTCATGGGATGAACAATCCTTCTAATCTGGGTTCCTTTGGAGATGTCACATAGAAGATGACATGTATTGCGAATCTCACACTCCTCCTGCTTGGGCTCTGGAAGTTGTCATCATGAAGTCGGAAAGATGGGGAGAGCAGTTTTTAGTATCAGGCCTTAAAGGGGCCCTCCGGTCCGCACAGATCCTCCGTGGTCTCGGTAGAACTAGTATCAGGTATCGCTCACTTCTGATTCTGATTATAAAGCTCATATCAGTTACATTGCTCCAGTTTCTCTGCAGACTATGGGACACCTCCCCCTAAGTTCCAGGGAAAAGGGAAAAGGGGAGGGAGGAGGTGATCTGTAGTCCCGCTTCCCATATATAAAGTACAGTAAGTGAGTGTAGGCCCCCAGGACACTGGAAAGATCACCTGGTAAAAGATGATAAAGGGGGAAAAGCATAGAAGAAGAAAACTAACACAGCCACCACATCTAATGATTGGTAATCTGTGGGGTGTTGCGGATGGTTTGGAGGCACTTCAAGGGGACAGCTGACAGATTGGGATTGTAATGCAGGAGGTGTAGCCACCCTTCCCAAGCAGACGCTTCTCCTTTCCTCAGCCGGGTTGTAGTTAGCCTGATGTGAACTGCTGGTCCTGCTATTGGTTGGTCCCCCCTAAGAGAGAAGTATTGGCTTTCTTTCCTTTCCCCAGTTATACTTACCTAGGTGGGTATCGGTCCCATGCTGCATCTGCCCCCCCCCCCCAGGTCTCAGTGTGAGAAGTCAGCAGTCACATGACCGATGATCGCTCAGTTCTCACAGCCGCTCTGAGCAGAGAGCGGTGACTGTCAGTCACCACTCTCTGCTCTGCCCCCCCAGCACTCACTGGTGCGCTGGGCTGTGGAGGGGAGGGAGCATCTGGCTCAGACTCAGTGACTTGCTGAGAGGATGAGCCAGGTGCTGCTCTGGATTCTGGGGTGGATCCTGACATTAGTGTCCGGATCTTTCCCCAGCCTGGACGGGCTGAGTGACGGCAGCCAACAGGGGGCTTCAGCTGTCTGTCAGCAGAAAACAGGTCACAGGAGTGCAGAATGAACTGCACTCCGGTTGTCCACAGGAGAAGCTTTGGATGTACTTCTCCTTGAAGCCCTGTTGTTGTCAGCTGCTGGAGGATGTCCCTGGCAATAGTGTAGGAGGAGCCAATAATCAGGGTTATGAATATTGATGTCTATCTGACCAACCATTAGAAGGTTTATTACAAGTGGGGCAAGCTGGGGAAGGATATAAATATTTGGGGTGACCTTCAGTAACCTCCCCAAGCTCTGCCTGAGGAAGAGCGGTGCCCTGCTGTTTCTGCCCTCCTGGGGAGGCCATGTGGCCTGGGTCTGAGGCTGAAGACTTGCTGTAGGCCTCATTGAATACTCGAGATACTTGAGGGGCCTGAGAAGCGGGGATTTGGATTGGACCGCACAGCGAGTCTGGTGTCCCACCTGGGAAGTCTTTGCTGTGGCTGCTTCACAGTTCTGGATGGTGGTCTGTCCCTTACCTGTCAGGACTGTAAGTAGAATGTTGGAGTTTGGCACCTTCTATGGGGTCCTGTCTCCTTTAGGTCCAATCTGGTTCTGTCAGGCTGGTCCTCATCTATCCACAACCCTACTATCGGTCAAGGACTGACCTGAGGTCAAATGTCAGCCCACCTGACCTCTGGGGGTCCCTAATATCCTCTAGGGGGTACCACATGGTGGTCTCTGAGTGCTAGAAGCGTCATGGGGAGTAGACACAGCCATTGGTCAGCTGTCACCCTGCTGAATTCTCATTGGACGTTGTAGGTTGCCATGCCATTCTCTCAGCACTTTAGTCCGTTCTTCTGTCTGTCTGATCAGTATGTAAGTCCCTAACTGAGGTGCCGGCTGCACTGAGGAATGGAACTGACCGGAAGTGGTCATACACACGTCTTCTCCCGCGCCAAACGTCTGTCCAATCAGGTCACAGAAACAAAAATCAGAATTCTGAACAAAGCCTATCCCTCTGTAGTGTGTGCTTGTCTCAGTCCGGAGCACTGAGTGTCATTTCTGTCTGCTGCCTCCTTCCTCTGCTGTCAGCATGAATCACACCTCCAGCACACAGCCTGTGGCTGACAGCCTCAGCTCGATTCACGTGTGCTGTGTGAACGGGGTTTGTCCTTTTCCTCCAATCAGCTCTCACTGAGCTCTGCAGAGTGTAACTTCAGCTCTTCACCCCTTGCTTTCTAAAGCTCAGACAAGCTGTATACATTGTGCGCTTTGAATGGATGTAGAGGATAGAGGGCTGCAGATAAACAGGTGCAACTTATATAGGGGGATTGTCTCATCTCTGTGTATCACCTGAGGCTGGTCACTGCACTGGGGATATGGAGGGTTTACAGCCGCTGTAACTTCTCTATATATGCATATGGTCCCCTGGTCTGAGATTCCCCTTCCTCCCGGATCTCTGTATATATGTCATGGTTGTATCACGTATGACGCCGTGTCTGGGGTACATCTGTACACACCTGTATATACATCATGGTTGTATCATGTATGACGCCGTGTCTGGGGTACATCTGTACACACCTGTATATACGTCATGGTTGTATCACATATGACGCCGTGTCTGGGGTACATCTGTACACACCTGTATATACGTCATGGTTGTATCATGTATGACGCCCTGTCTGGGGTACATGTGGTTGGTGTCACTGTGTGTTCCTGAGCCACGGACATTTATAGCTTCTACAGCAGAATATTCTGTTAGGAATAAAATAATAGGTTGGGGCTGGCAGGATGTGATGACACTTGTAATTCTGCGTGTCCTAGGGAAGTGGGGTTCCTGAGCACTGCTTGTCCTGGAGACGTGGGGTTCCTGAGCACTGCTTGTCCTGGAGACATGGGGTTCCTGAGCACTGCATGTCCCAGGGAAGTGGGGTTCCTGAGCACTGCTTGTCAGGGAAGTGGGGTTCCTGAGCACTGCATGTCCCAGGGAAGTGGGGTTCCTGAGCACTGCTTGTCCCAGGGAAGTGGGGTTCCTGAGCACTGCTTGTCCCGGGGAAGTGGGGTTCCTGAGCACTGCTTGTCCCAGGGAAGTGGGGTTCCTGAGCACTGCTTGTCCCAGGGAAGTGGGGTTCCTGAGCACTGCTTGTCAGGGAAGTGGGGTTCCTGAGCACTGCTTGTCAGGGAAGTGGGGTTCCTGAGCACTGCTTGTCAGGGAAGTGGGGTTCCTGAGCACTGCTTGTCCCAGGGAAGTGGGGTTCCTGATCGGCCTGCACAGGGAAGTGGGGTTCCTGATCGGCCTGCACAGGGAAGATGGCAGCTTTGTCGCGGTGCTCACACTTTGCGCTGCTCCTTGTCAGGAGTCGGAGAACACAACATCTACAGAGGTGTAAGCGACAATCCGGCGTGGTAGAAGAGCGCCCCCTCCCCCCTCCGCAGTCATTAGTAAGATCTGCGTCTCGCATGTTCACAGCATTCACAGTAAAATACGTCTGCCAGGGAGAAGAGTTTACAAACCATCCGTCTGAGGAGCCGTGACTGGGGAACATGGCGGCCGCGGCAATATCTGCGAGCGTGATTTGTGACAGCGAGGTGGCAGAGCGGCAGATCCCACGCCTTACTGCTCTGCCAGGACCCCCAAGCTGCGCCTTCCCCCCAACATGGAGGACATTTCACCCTGGAAGTGGAAGGAAACAATCCCTAAAATCAAACGCTTCATTCAGATAATCCCCAGTCACTCTACTTCTTCAGGCACTTCCTGTTTCAGGGTGACAACGTTCGTCCCTGTCTCCCGTTGTGCTCCTGTGTTGTCACCCTGTTACATGGACTTTCAATAGAGACTACAAGTAGCCATTTCATCAGATTTTATACAGGCGTGGTCCACTGTTGTCACCCTCAAGAAACCCTCCCTGAGAAATCCAGGGCAGTCAAAGAGGCTGCAGGAGGAGCTCAGCAGCACTGAAAGGGTGAAAACCATCTAAAAGGAAAAAATCATGACAATTATCGACGACACGGAGCCGACTAAACGTCATCTGCCTTACCGGGGGCTGATATAGGAACCTACGGCAAAACTACCGTGTCTAGGATGGCCATGGGCAGCCCAACAGCTCCGGTCAATAATCCTGATTTTCATCATTTCTTGTGATTATGGCATTTGTTTTCAGTTACTAGGACGGGATGACGTGCTGCTCAGGCAGTTGGAGATTGTCAACCCTGTTTCCTGATAGTGAGAACAGTGGACCCATCCCTGTGGGATATGTGCTGAAACAGCCCCTCATGGTCTCCATGGGAAGCCTGTGTGACAGGGTGACAACACTAGAGCACACTTAGGAGACAGAGACAGAGCGTTGTCACCCTATGCCAGGAAATGCCTGAACAGGGACCTCCATGGCAGATATTATTTCAATAAAAGCTACAGGTTGGAGACGTTGAAAATGACTATAAATGATGTTAACCGTCTGGTGAAATTTCAGTGGTTGGGTTCCCATATATCCAGTGGGGGGTTCCTGGTCAATGGCCATAGGAAACTTCGACAAAATGGCGACCGTCTGCACACAGACACCAACTCCCTGTTGCATGAATATGAATGAGGTGGGTAAATATGCCTTCAGCTCCTGTTCTCCAGCCGTAGAGAACCCCTCGGAGGGCAGATTAGGCCCCAGAGAGGCAGAAATGCATCTAGGGATTCTCTGCTGGTGGAGGACAGGACTGAAGCCATCTTTTACCAATTTCATTCATATTTCTTTATCGTACATCACGGGATACAGAGCAGGCTGTAATCATGACTGTCTGAGGTACGCGCCACCAGTGGACACTGGCCAAAAACAAACGGGAAGTCTTCCCCTACACAACCCTTCCCATACAGGAAGCACTTCCGTTTTTCCACCAGTCTCCTGAAGGTGATGGTCATTGAAGTTCAGATCTCCAGTAATACTGGTGGCCTCTAAATGGTTCCAATGAAGATCAAGGGACTTGATGTTTGGATCCATTCTGATGGCTGGGACTCTAAAATGCATGCTGGGAAAGAATGGAAGACAGGGATTGTGCACGGGTGGCCTGTATTATGGCCTTTCGGTGCCGGAACCCTGAGCAGTTCAGACTGACCATGGGGTTTTCCAGGAGGGTGCTATACAGGTCCAGGACAGTGGATGCAGAGCAAGGGGGGACCAAGTCCCTGAGGGTGACAGAGTCTGCTGTGATGGCTGGAGATTGGATTCCTGCCTGAAGACAGGGTCCTGCGACGGGATTGGAGAGTCATTTTTTGCAGTAATTATAAATATATAGAATATGAGTTTTATCTTTTCTCCTATCCAGGGTAGAAATGAATTTGGCCTTAAGCACCAATGAAGGCCCGATATCGTCTCGGTCTGTCGTTTTCCAGAGGTTGATTCTCACTTGTTGGGCCATACCTTTGTTTAGGGAGGTGTCCCGGATGGTCCCACCTGTTAGGTCCCCTCTGTGTCCTTGGGATTTGAATTTGGTTTTGTCTGTATCACAGAAACCACCTTTTGAACCAATTTGTGATGTTCCGTTAGTCTTATTGGTTCAGAAGGTGTTTTTTCTGGTTGCGATCACTTCGGCAAAGAGGGTGTCAGAGTTGGTGGCTCTTTCGTGTATGGAACCATTTTTGGTTCTTCACCAGGATAAGGTGGTGTTACATCCTCACCCATCTTTTTTTTTGCTGAAAGTGGTTTCCACAGTCACCAGGAGAAAAAGTCCTTCACACTTTGGACGTGGCTGTCAGAATTTATTGAAGGATATCTGCATCAACCAGGCAGTCGGACTCGTTGTTTGTTCTGCCAGAAGATCCCAGAAAGGACAGGTGGCATCTAAAGCAACTATTTCATGGTGGATCCATCTGTTTATTACTCAAGCCTGTGGCCTGAAGATGAAGACGCACTTTACTAGGGTTGTGGGAGCGTCCTGAGCTATACGGTGTCGGTGGCTAAGGTCTGCCAGGACACAACCTGGTCTTTGGTACATACCTTTGTAAGATTTGACCAGGTAGATGTGAGAGCCATGGAGCATACTGCTGTTGGCCGCAGCGTGTTATGGCCAGTGGAGTCGTTTCCTTTGCCTTGAAGGTGTATTTTTAGTCTGTGCCTCCCTCCTCTCAAGTGGGACATCCCAGTTGGTCATGTTTATAGCCTGCTCTGTGTCTTGTTATGTATAATTGAGAAAATTGGGCTTTTGCACTTGTAGCATCCATTTCTTGAAGAACATCATGGGACACGGAGGTCCCTCCCCTCTTTCCTTTCCATTGCTTGCTACCAAACAGAAGTGCTGTGTGAAGAACATCACGAGACATGGAGGTCCCTCCCCTCTTTCCTTTCCATTGCTTGCTACCAAACAGAAGTGCTGTGTGAAGAACATCACGGGACATGGAGGTCCCTCCCCTCTTTCCTTTCCATTGCTTGCTACCAAACAGAAGTGCTGTGTGAAGAACATCACGGGACATGGAGGTCCCTCCCCTCTTTCCTTTCCATTGCTTGCTACCAAACAGAAGTGCTGTGTGAAGAACATCACGGGACATGGAGGTCCCTCCCCTCTTTCCTTTCCATTGCTTGCTACCAAACAGAAGTGCTGTGTGAAGAACATCACGGGACATGGAGGTCCCTCCCCTCTTTCCTTTCCATTGCTTGCTACCAAACAGAAGTGCTGTGTGAAGAACATCACGGGACATGGAGGTCCCTCCCCTCTTTCCTTTCCATTGCTTGCTACCAAACAGAAGTGCTTCCTGTGTGGGAGGGGTTATGTAGGGGAGGAGTTCCTGTCTGTTTTCGGTCAGCCGGTGTCCACTTACCTATAGGTGGCACATAACTCAGATAGTAATGGTTATAGGCTGCTCTATGTTCCGTGATCTACTCCAAGAAATGGATTTTACAGCCAAGTACAAAAATCCAATTTTATGGAAGTTGGTGTCTCTGTGCAGATGGCTGCCATTTTGTTTAGGTCTAAAGGAGCCTGGGAAGCCCACCCTGTCTGTCTTGCACCAATCTATTCACATGCTGACACAGGGGCAGACTGACAACTCATGGGGCCCGCGGGCAATAGGGGATCATGGGGCCCCTGTGTCCTTGCCCAAACTCAAAAAAGCCTATGAAAAAGGTACCAGGGGCATCTCATGGGGCCCCCTACTAACCCCGGGCCCTCGAACAGTGCCCGAGTTTCCAAATGGTCAGTCCGCCCCTGGGCTGACACAGGTAGCCCAAAACAATGAAATGCCCCCCCAAACCTATTTGGCCATAGGAAATTTGCTTTTATCTGATGTCCAGTTACGACCATTACAGGTCCACCATCACATATGTCACCATGTTGCCCCGGAGCCCTTCTTTTGAGATACGTGGACAGGAAATTGAAGTCGTTCCCTTCCTGCACCTGACCTGCAAGATGTCCGTTAACAAACACGTTGCCATTTAGGGGGGCAAGCCTAACCCCCCCCCTTCAATTAATGCGGCAAATAAAGTTCCCCAAATGAAAAGCAGAGCGCGGTCTGTGGCGTCTCTCTCTTTGGTGCTTTCACCTCTCCAGCTAACTGTTTAATGGATCAGCCTTACCCCGTCTTCTAATTTCTTCAAAGTCTCTGACATCTGTGGCCCTTTGAACTACCATTAAAAAATATTATCCCATTCCCATTCTTTTATGCCCATTTTTTTAATTATAGGCTCGCTTTCAAGTCGGAAACATGTTTGGTTGAAATGATGCCGTCCTTCAGCCACCCAGCTGCGGTCTGCCGAAATTGATGTGGGAATCAAAGAGGAGACTTTAAAGAGAAAAGGTTTGAAGGAGACGGGCACCAGACAGATGAGGTTTTATGATGAAAAGGGACTAATCTGGCACATACATCGCCTCCACTACAAAGTGCTCCTCAGACGCACCTAAAGGATCCCCACAAATCCACATATATATGGAGATCCAGAGAGAGAGACTATTCCCTTCTCCCTCTTTACTTGCAGATGTAGCGTTGGCTAATACTCGGCGAGCCGGAGAATCCTTTCATCCTGCAGGAGCTCAGTCCTGAAATTAAAAGTGAGCGATGCCAAGCGGCGTGCCAGTGTGTGCCGGCTCATTGGTATGCCGTGTGCCTCTCCGCACATTACAGGCGGCATTTAATGCCAGACAAACACATTTATTGTTGTGCCGGGGGGGAGGGGGGGTCTGAGAATTCCCAGCCGTCCTGTAATCGAGGTGTGAAATGATTTCATCCTTCATGGATATTAATGGGGAGATGGGGTCCCCCCAAATATAAGTCTGCTAATACAGTGGGTTCTGTACATTCAGAAAGTCTAGATGGGATGTTGCCGGTAATCTCCCGCACTGGATCCGCCCGCTGAGACCGATAAAGAGCAATAAAAGGGACCTTTCCTGGAGAGTGCCTTGCCAGGCACTGCGCATTGTGCTGGTTCAGTGGTTTGACAATGAACGACACCACATTGCTATACATACATTGCAGCTATGTGCTGTAAAATGTTTTCTAGCATGCATTACAGCAACGTCTAGGTCTTAGTGGGTCGTCACTTTTCCTGGAGAGTGCCTTGCCAGGCACTGCGCATTGTGCTGGTTCAGTGCTTTGAGAATGAACGACACCACATTGCTATACATACATTGCAGCTATGTGCTGTAAAATGTTTTCTAGCATGCATTACAGCAACGTCTAGGTCTTAGTGGGTCGTCACCTTTCCTGGTGAGTGCTTTACTGGGCACTGTGCATTGTGCTGGTTCAGTGCTTTGAGAATGAACGACACCACATTGCTATACGTATGTTGCAGCTACTTCCTGCTTACAGTCACTTCTAGATCTTAGTGGGTCATCACCTTTCCTGGAGAGTGCCTTGCCAGGCACTGCGCATTGTGCTGGTTCAGTGCTTTGAGAATGAACGACACCACATTGCTATACATACATTGCAGCTATGTGCTGTAAAATGTTTTCTAGCATGCATTACAGCAACGTCTAGGTCTTAGTGGGTCGTCACCTTTCCTGGTGAGTGCCTTGCCAGGCACTGTGCATTGTGCTGGTTCAGTGCTTTGAGAATGAACGACACCACATTGCTATACGTATGTCACAGCTACTTGCTGATTACAGCCACTTCTAGGTCTTAGTGGGTCATCACCTTTCCTGGAGAGTGCCTTGCCAGGCTCTGTGCATTGTGCTGGTTTAGTACTTTGAGAGGGAATGGCACCAGATTGCTACATTACGGTTATAGGTCTCCATGGGTCATTTCCTTTCCTGGAGAAAAAGCTGCACCAAATTCACACCAGTGCTGATCAGCCTAGGTTGTTGGTCATGTGACTTCTGCTGAAGAGGAATAGCAACAAGTGACCCTTCCCTTTAACAGAGACCACATGACCGGCACTGGAGGGTATTTCAGTCTTGCATAGCTGTAGCGGCTCCTCCCTTTCTTGCACAGGTGTAGCGGCTCCTCCCCTTCTTGCACAGGTGTACCGGCTCCTCCCCTGCAGTCTTGCACAGGTGTACCGGCTCCTCCCCTGCAGTCTTGCCCAGGTGTACGGGCTCCTCCCCTGCAGTCTTGCCCAAGTGTATCGGCTCCTCCCCTGCAGTCTTGCACAGGTGTATCGGCTCCTCCCCTGCAGTCTTGCACAGGTGTATCGGCTCCTCCCCTGCAGTCTTGCACAGGTGTACCGGCTCCTCCTGTTCAGTCTTGCTCAGGTGTACCGGCTCCTCCCCTGCAGTCTTGCCCAGGTGTATGGGCTCCTCCCCTGCAGTCTTGCCCAAGTGTATCGGCTCCTCCCCTGCAGTCTTGCACAGGTGTATCGGCTCCTCCCCTTCAGTCTTGCACAGGTGTACCGGCTCCTCCCCTGCAGTCTTGCACAGGTGTACCGGCTCCTCCCCTCCAGTCTTGCACAGGTGTACAGACTCCTCCCCTTCAGTCTTGCACAGGTGTACCGGCTCCTCCTGTTCAGTCTTGCACAGGTGTACCGGCTCCTCCCGTTCAGTCTTGCACAGGTGTACCGGCTCCTCCTGTTCAGTCTTGCACAGGTGTATGGGCTCCTCCCCTGCAGTCTTGCCCAAGTGTATCGGCTCCTCCCCTGCAGTCTTGCACAGGTGTATCGGCTCCTCCCCTGCAGTCTTGCACAGGTGTACCGGCTCCTCCCCTGCAGTCTTGCACAGGTGTACCGGCTCCTCCCCTCCAGTCTTGCACAGGTGTACAGACTCCTCCCCTTCAGTCTTGCACAGGTGTACCAGCTCCTCCCCTTCAGTCTTGCACAGGTGTACCGGCTCCTCCCCTCCAGTCTTGCACAGGTGTACAGACTCCTCCCCTTCAGTCTTGCACAGGTGTACCGGGTCCTCCCCTGCAGTCTTGCACAGGTGTATCGGCTCCTCCCCTGGACTGGACTGGCTCTCTCTGATGTCACTGCACACTGGGAGCGTCTCACAATGTGCATTAGAATCTGCACGAAGTCAGACAGAGCTCCGCCCCATTTCCTGGCTGGAGGACGTCCAGCATTCATTTTGTAAAGTGCTGAGCAAACTGTTGTCTGTATATATATGCTGTATAATAATCATCATCCAGCAGCCTGTCCCTGGCCCCGCCACCGCCCCTTTCATCCATGGAGGCTCAGCGTCACATGTGGGTGTTACTTATGGTGGTGTGCATATAAATACAACTCTTATTCATATTTCTGTAACTCCTCCCAAGAGCCCGCCCACTGTTTGCATCAGGACTGAGGGCTCTTGGGAGGAATACAGAGGCCGGGTGCTGGGATGTTTTCAGGGAACTATGTACAGCACCCTACCGGCCCCTCCCACCAGCCATGATCTGCCTGCATTGTATAGAGAAGCACAGAGGCCCAGTGATGACATCATCATATCTAAAATAAGGAATGTAGTGAAAAGAGAGAGGTTTTATTTAATAATTTCATTAGAATGTGAATGGGGGGAGGGGGGGGGGGTGACCAGGGAAGGCAAAATATAAGCAGATTTATTGTACACTTTAACCTTTTATCTGATGAATGTGTAGCCAAGCCTTTCATTCTCCACACTTGGAATGAGCCAGCCGTGTCTCCATTGCCTGCATTGTTGGTGGGAATGGTTGTCCCATCTCTAAGGTTTGTGTCCCTATACTCTGGATGGGATCTCCCCAGTGATGTCACTTCCTGTCTGATTCCCCCCGGAAGTCCTCTGTATAGAACCGGTCACTATACTCTGGATGGGATCTCCCCAGTGATGTCACTTCCAGTCTGATTCCCCCCGGAAGTCCTCTGTATAGAACCGGTCACTATACTCTGGATGGGATCTCCCCAGTGATGTCACTTCCTGTCTGATTCCCCCCGGAAGTCCTCTGTATAGAACCGGCCCCTATACTCTGGATGGGATCTCCCCAGTGATGTCACTTCCTGTCTGATTCCCCCCAGAAGTCCTCTGTATAGAACCGGTCACTATACTCTGGATGGGATCTCCCCAGTGATGTCACTTCCTGTCTGATTCCCCCCAGAAGTCCTCTGTATAGAACCGGTCACTATACTCTGGATGGGATCTCCCCAGTAATGTCACTTCCTGTCTGATTCCCCCCGGAAGTCCTCTGTATAGAACCGGTCACTATACTCTGGATGGGATCTCCCCAGTGATGTCACTTCCTGTCTGATTCCCCCCGGAAGTCCTCTGTATAGAACCGGTCCCTATACTCTGGATGGGATCTCCCCAGTGATGTCACTTCCTGTCTGATTCCCCCCGGAAGTCCTCTGTATAGAACTGGTCACTATACTCTGGCTCAGGGGCGGACTGACAACTCATGGGGCCCCCGGGCAATAGGGGATCATGGGGCCCCTGTGTCCTTGCCCAAACTCAAAAAAGCTTATGAAAAAGGTACCAGGGGCATCTCATGGGGCCCCCTACTGACCCCGGGCCCTCGGGTAGTGCCTGAGTTTCCAAATGGTCAGTCCGCCCCTGCTCTGGTTTGGATCTCACCAGTGATGTCACTTCCTCTGTGCTTCCTCTGGGAGATCCTCTGTATAGATCCGGTCACTGTACTCTGGATGGGATCTCTCCAGTGATGTCACTTCCTGTGTGTTTCCTCCGGGAGATCCTCTGTACAGATCCGGTCACTGTACTCTGGATGGGATCTCTCCAATGATGTCACTTCCTGTGTGTTTCCTCCGGGAGATCCTCTGTATAGATCCGGTCACTGTACTCTGGATGGGATCTCCCCAGTGATGTCACTTCCTCTGTGTTTCCTCCGGGAGATCCTCTGTATAGATCCAGTCACTGTACTCTGGATGGGATCTCCCCAGTGATGTCACTTCCTGTGTTTCCTCCGGGAGATCCTCTGTATAGATCCTGTCACTGTACTCTGGATGGGATCTCCCCAGTGATGTCACTTCCTGTGTTTCCTCCGGGAGATCCTCTGTATAGATCCGGTCACTGTACTCTGGATGGGATCTCCCCAGTGATGTCACTTCCTCTGTGTTTCCTCAGGGAGATCCTCTGTATAGATCCGGTCACTGTACTCTGGATGGGATCTCCCCAGTGATGTCACTTCCTCTGTGTTTCCTCAGGGAGATCCTTTGTATAGATCCGGTCACTGTACTCTGGATGGGATCTCCCCAGTGATGTCACTTCCTGTGTTTCCTCCGGGAGATCCTCTGTATAGATCCGGTTACTGTACTCTGGATGGGATCTCCCCAGTGATGTCACTTCCTGTGTTTCCTGTGTTTCCTCCGGGAGATCCTTTGTATAGCTCCGGTCACTGTACTCTGGATGGGATCTCCCCAGTGATGTCACTTCCTCTGTGTTTCCTCCGGGAGATCCTCTCTATAGATCCGGTCACTGTACTCTGGATGGGATCTCACCAGTGATGTCACTTCCTGTGTTTCCTCCGGGAGATCCTCTGTATAGATCCGGTCACTGTACTCTGGATGGGATCTCTCCAGTGATGTCACTTCCTCTGTGTTTCCTCCGGGAGATCCTCTGTATAGATCCGGTCACTGTACTCTGGATGGGATCTCCCCAGTGATGTCACTTCCTGTGTTTCCTCCGGGAGATCCTCTGTACAGATCCGGTCACTGTACTCTGGATGGGATCTCACCGGTGATGTCACTTCCTGTGTTTCCTCCGGGAGATCCTCTGTACAGATCCGGTCACTGTACTCTGGATGGGATCTCCCCGGTGATGTCACTTCCTCTGTGTTTCCTCCGGGAGATCCTCTGTACAGATCCGGTCACTGTACTCTGGATGGGATCTCACCAGTGATGTCATTTCCTGTGTTTCCTCCGGGAGATCCTCTGTACAGATCCGGTCACTGTACTCTGGATGGGATCTCCCCAGTGATGTCACTTCCTCTGTGTTTCCTCCGGGAGATCCTCTGTACAGATCTGGTCACTGTACTCTGGATGGGATCTCCCCAGTGATGTCACTTCCTCTGTGTTTCCTCTGGGAGATCCTCTGTACAGATCCGGTCACTGTACTCTGGATGGGATCTCCCCAGTGATGTCACTTCCTGTTTTTCCTCCGGGAGATCCTCTGTACAGATCCGGTCACTGTACTCTGGATGGGATCTCCCCAGTGATGTCACTTCCTGTGTTTCCTCCGGGAGATCCTCTGTTCAGATCCGGTCACTGTACTCTGGATGGGATCTCACCGGTGATGTCACTTCCTGTGTTTCCTCCGTGAGATCCTCTGTACAGATCCGGTCACTGTACTCTGGATGGGATCTCCCCAGTGATGTCACTTCCTCTGTGTTTCCTCAGGGAGATCCTCTGTACAGATCCGGTCACTGTACTCTGGATGGGATCTCCCCGGTGATGTCACTTCCTGTGTTTCCTCCGGGAGATCCTCTGTACAGATCCGGTCACTGTACTCTGGATGGGATCTCACCAGTGATGTCACTTCCTGTTTTTCCTCCGGGAGATCCTCTGTACAGATCCGGTCACTGTACTCTGGATGGGATCTCCCCAGTGATGTCACTTCCTCTGTGTTTCCTCCGGGAGATCCTCTGTACAGATCCGGTCACTGTACTCTGGATGGGATCTCCCCAGTGATGTCACTTCCTCTGTGTTTCCTCCGGGTGATCCTCTGTACAGATCCGGTCACTGTACTCTAGATGGGATCTCCCCAGTGATGTCACTTCCTGTGTTTCCTCCGGGAGATCCTCTGTACAGATCCGGTCACTGTACTCTGGATGGGATCTCCCCAGTGATGTCACTTCCTGTGTTTCCTCCGGGAGATCCTCTGTACAGATCCGGTCACTGTACTCTGGATGGGATCTCCCCAGTGATGTCACTTCCTCTGTGTTTCCTCAGGGAGATCCTCTGTACAGATCCGGTCACTGTACTCTGGATGGGATCTCCCCAGTGATGTCACTTCCTGTGTTTCCTCCGGGAGATCCTCTGTACAGATCCGGTCACTGTACTCTGGATGGGATCTCACCAGTGATGTCACTTCCTGTGTTTCCTCCGGGAGATCCTCTGTACAGATCCGGTCACTGTACTCTGGATGGGATCTCCCCAGTGATGTCACTTCCTCTGTGTTTCCTCCGGGAGATCCTCTGTACAGATTCCTTCACTGTACTCTAGATGGGATCTCCCCAGTGATGTTACTTCCTGTGTTTCCTCCGGGAGATCCTCTGTTCAGATCCGGTCACTGTACTCTGGATGGGATGTCACCGGTGATGTCACTTCCTGTGTTTCCTCCGGGAGATCCTCTGTATAGATCCGGTCACTGTACTCTGGATGGGATCTCACCAGTGATGTCACTTCCTGTGTTTCCTCCGGGAGATCCTCTGTACAGATCCGGTCACTGTACTCTGGATGGGATCTCACCAGTGATGTCACTTCCTCTGTGTTTCCTCAGGGAGATCCTCTGTACAGATCCGGTCACTGTACTCTGGATGGGATCTCCCCAGTGATGTCACTTCCTCTGTTTTTCCTCTGGGAGATCCTCTGTACAGATCCGGTCACTGTACTCTAGATGGGATCTCCCCAGTGATGTCACTTCCTGTGTTTCCTCCGGGAGATCCTCTGTACAGATCCGGTCACTGTACTCTGGATGGGATCTCCCCAGTGATGTCACTTCCTGTGTTTCCTCCGGGAGATCCTCTGTTCAGATCCGGTCACTGTACTCTGGATGGGATCTCACCGGTGATGTCACTTCCTGTGTTTCCTCCGGGAGATCCTCTGTACAGATCCGGTCACTGTACTCTGGATGGGATCTCCCCAGTGATGTCACTTCCTCTGTGTTTCCTCAGGGAGATCCTCTGTACAGATCCGGTCACTGTACTCTGGATGGGATCTCCCCAGTGATGTCACTTCCTGTGTTTCCTCCGGGAGATCCTCTGTTCAGATCCGGTCATTGTACTCTGGATGGGATCTCACCGGTGATGTCACTTCCTGTGTTTCCTCCGGGAGATCCTCTGTATAGATCCAGTCACTGTACTCTGGATGGGATCTCCCCGGTGATGTCACTTCCTGTGTTTCCTCCGGGAGATCCTCTGTACAGATCCGCTCACTGTACTCTGGATGGGATCTCCCCAGTGATGTCACTTGCTCTGTGTTTCCTCCGGGAGATCCTCTGTACAGATCCGGTCACTGTACTCTGGATGGGATCTCCCCAGTGATGTCACTTCCTGTCTGATTCCCCCCGGAAGTCCTCTGTATAGAACCGGTCCCTATACTCTGGATGGGATCTCCCCAGTGATGTCACTTCCTGTCTGATTCCCCCCGGAAGTCCTCTGTATAGAACTGGTCACTATACTCTGGCTCAGGGGCGGACTGACAACTCATGGGGCCCCCGGGCAATAGGGGATCATGGGGCCCCTGTGTCCTTGCCCAAACTCAAAAAAGCTTATGAAAAAGGTACCAGGGGCATCTCATGGGGCCCCCTACTGACCCCGGGCCCTCGGGTAGTGCCTTAGTTTCCAAATGGTCAGTCCGCCCCTGCTCTGGTTGGGATCTCACCAGTGATGTCACTTCCTCTGTGCTTCCTCTGGGAGATCCTCTGTATAGATCCGGTCACTGTACTCTGGATGGGATCTCTCCAGTGATGTCACTTCCTGTGTGTTTCCTCCGGGAGATCCTCTGTACAGATCCGGTC